>NW_015165858.1:189019-246671 GCF_001447785.1 Gekko japonicus | reverse complement strand
CAAAAATCTCACAGCCAATATCCAATTCCCTACTATTTTGTCTGCCATGGGGCAGAGCTGTCAAAGACCGAATTGTTCTAAATAATTGGGCTGGGCGTGAGCTCGCAGATGCAATCGTGGCTGCATAGAACTCCCTCTTAGCAGCCTTGACTGCCATCTCATAGGATCTCATAAACGTCCTATAAGATGTTCTTGATGCTTCGTCGCGGGCACTCCACCACTGTCTCTCTAGCCGTCTTAGCTCTCGTTTCATAAGCTGCAACCCCTGTGTATACCAAGGGGCAAGCCTAGAGCAAGAGCGCAGAGGGCGCTTGGGAGCGATCTCATCGATGGCTGTGGAACGTCGGCTATGCCAGTCCTCCACAAGCTCATCTAATGAGCCGACAGGGGGCATAGGATCCCGCAGAGCCATTTGAAGCCATACTGGGTCCATTTGGCTTCGCGGGCAAGCTAAAATCTGCTTGCCGCCTAAACAGGGTCGGGGTGGAACATTCAGTCGAGCTTTCAGGGCATAGTGGTCCGACCATGGTACTGCCTTTGCAGTAATCCGGTCCACTGTAATCCCCTCAGTGAAGATCAAGTCGAGCGTGTGCCCGGCCTTGTGAGTGGGGATCGATACAAATTGGGAGAGTCCCAGTGCCGCCATGGACGACACCAGGTCTGCAGCCCAGCTGGAGGCCGTGTCATCGGCATGGACGTTGAAGTCACCCAAGACTATAAGCCTAGGGTGCTCCAGCGCCCAGCCTGATACGGCCTCCAGCAGGGACGGCAGGTCGCTAGCTGGTGCGTTAGGCAGTCGGTACACCAGCCAGATAGCCAGACTCTCCTCAGTCCCCAGCACCAAGCCAACACACTCCATGCCCGCAATCTCCAACGCGGGGAGCGCCCTGAGGGAGTAAGCCTCCCGAATGAACATCACCCCCCCGCCCCTTAGTTTGCGATTGGTGTAGGACCGAAAACCCGGGCGGGGCAAGTTGGGAGAGAGCTACCGTCTCCCCGTCCCGCACCCAGGTCTCAGTCACGCACGCCAGGTCCGCTTGTTGTTCTATGACGAAGTCCCGAAGGACTGTCGTCTTGTTATTAATGGACCTGGCATTACACAGCACCAGTGACGGAGAGGGGTTCTTCATCCTAGCCCCACTGCAGACCTCCCTCGAGATGGGTCGTAGGCTGGAAGGGCGTCGAGCCAATCTTCTTCTCGGGGCCCTTCCCTTGGTCTTTTGCCTAGACCCACCACTAAACTTTCCCCTCCCCAAGAGCACCGGGATCTGCTGTTCCAGCATTGCTGCACCCACCAGTCTTTGGTGTGGCCACAGACTGCTGGTACTAGCTGAATAGGCAATTCACCCACCCCGAGTTGAAACAGCAATATCAAGTCCCCTAGCTCTTTACGCTACCCCACTATCTAACTTCCTATGATACAAAAAGCAAGCCTCTTGGCTCTCTAATATACTAAATGTTAACTAACTACTCTCTACTAACAATACAAATACCAGGGAACCCACCATCACTCAAGCTCCTAACTAAGTTTCCTGGAAGCAGTTACTAACAATATTCATCTACCTTAGCCATTCACAGAATGGTTATTTAACAATACTACATCTCCCTAACTCTTCCATAGATAGTTTAAAAAATTCTAAGACCTGGCAATCACTCAAATGATTTAAAATGATACATATATAAAACTGCATGTAAAACAAGCAAGAAGAGTATTCATTAAGGGAACAGCAAAACAAAACAGAGTCTTCACCTGCCAGAAGAAGACAGTGATAATGAAGAACAATCACCCTGGGGAGTGAATTCCACACTTTTGGTACCATGACCAAGAAGGCCCTTTTCAGGGGTTGCCACCTGCCTAGCCTGAGACGATGGAGGCACCCAAAGCAGGCCCCCCCTGAATATGACCGTAATTCATTGGGTAGGTTCGTATGGAAGCAGGCAGTCCTTAAGATATGCTGCACTCAAGATAGAATATAACAAATGCAAAAGAGGTGCATTTAACTTGCTTAACTGTTACATCCTGATTGCGTGTAAGTAAATTTCAAACCTTGAAACATATCAACTAGTGTTTATACCACTTACCCACAGTTTTCTTGTGCCACCTTGTTGGCCTGTTGGAAGCTCTAGGTGGAGATCGCCTCCACTTGAATACATTTCCACCACCTACAAGGAAAGCCACAAATTAAACCACGGTGTCTAAATAAGACAGAAAAATATCAAGAACCCCCCCCCCCCCGAACTATCTTTGTAAAGTTTGTAGTTGACAAGAAGGCCCTCCATATGTGTATAATCAAATGCAGCTTTTCTAATAAAACAAATGTTTTTGCTTCTATTTTGAATTTTGCACAGTAACTTTAATTTATTTGAGGAATATGAAAGAAAACACCCACAGAACATCTGGAATGCTTTTCATAAAGTACAAAACCAACACTTTAGCAAGAAATTACAGATATGAAAGTGCTACATTTTACTTACCTGCAAGGGTTCACTGTGGGGGTTGTGTATATTTATTAGAGGAGAAAAACTGCTATTTACAGGAACTTTTGCCCCTATAAAAGGGCGTAGTCTGTAGGGGTTTGGTACTCCAACACCAAACACCTGTTAATTTAAAAAAAACCCAAAATATTAGTGCTGCAATGCATGTTTTCATATTCTTCCCATGTTAAGTTTACTTTGGAAAAACTTATTTTAACAGCAGCATCCACTTAAATTGTTCGGCATATAAGCAACGTATGCCCTACTTCTGCCCCCCCCCCCCTGCAGCAATCCATTGTGTTCAGGCCCCCTGTACAAGTGACAACTACAAAGGAAACATCTCTCAAGCAGAATTTCTCTCTTTCATCCATAAACTTTGACATCTTCTGCTCCCTAACTACACTAACGTCATGGGATACAATCATAATTATGCATAAGATCAGCTCATTTATTTATCAGTGTTTTGGTTTTTTTAATTGTTAAGATATTACCCTTGGGGGGAAACCTGCTTTAGAATTTAGATGCCCTTCTCCCCCTTCATCTTTTATTTTTATCTTGTATCTTGTGCTTGAAATCCCTCTTTTGTTCACTGCAATAAGTAAACCATTGTTACTACTTCTCGTAATTTAAACACATTGCACAAATCCATTTTGATAGTGGGATGTGATTAAACACTTCCAGATCTGTTTACAAGTTCCAGAGGAGTCAGCCCTCCCCACCTGGGGACTGGCAAGCCTACCCTCGTGCCATCTGAGTATTGGAAGGTCATCACAAAAGGATACAGCCTTCTCAACATTGCCACCAACACTACTCAGGGGTCATTTCGTAGAAAAAGAGCTAGGGGGACTCATTAGCATAACTCATTAGCATATGCCACACCCCCTGACATCACCGGAAGTGTGTCCTCCCCACAGCCGGCGGCGACCTCCAGCGGGCACCAGCAGGGAGCTCCAGGCCCCGCCCTCCCGCACCTCACCCAGGGGGATGGCGTCCCCCCGCGTCCCCCCCAAATGACCCCTGACACTACTGAACTCCCCCTTCCATGAGAGGATCTATCACACCCTTTCTTTAATGACATTCTCATCATTAGGTTAAAGTTATGCTTTTAAAAGAAAACTTTGGGGACCCTTGGCTAATATGAATGGCTATTAATAGTTCTAATGGTTTTCTTGCTTTTTGTTCTACTTGTATGGTTATTTTTATCTTTTACTATTTATGCTGCATCTCTGCTGACAATTATGTTTTTGGATTTTCTAACTGCAGACGTTAGCCGTTTTATTTATTCATCAGCAACCTTGAGGCAGCTTTTCAATTAAAAGGCAGAGTATAAATATTTTAATAAATCAATAGAGAAACAGTATAATGGCCCTTATTCTTCGAGTCTTACAGCATTCTATAAGCGTGCTCTATCTAAATGACATCTTACCCCATGAGCAATCTCCACCCAAGAATGCAGGAATATCAACATGATCTAACATTAAGTAATACACATTCAACTAAAAGCTTCACCTTCACAGACAATGCTGAAATCTGAACCAGTAGCAAGTTGTTTGTATGCAAAGGCATAAACAATAGGTTTTCCCCTGCTGCTTTCAACAGTTAACGAAGTATTAAAATTGCATTTCTTCTTACCTGGTAAGTAAATACCCCATGATTCGATGTATTAATAAATAAAGTGTTTTCTACGTTTCCCACCATTCTTGCAAGAAAAACTACATCAAATGATGTGTTCCCTCCTGGGAGAATTTTCTGAAAAGCAAGCAACAAAAGACAAAAGCACCAGGCTTAACACAATGTACTGCTCACTGAGGGGTTATAGTATATCAAGTGCACCACTAAGGCAAATACTTCTGAATGAACACCGATCAGCAGAGAAGGAGGATGTATGAAAGTCCTCTATGCATACCCCACTGAAACAAAAGGAAGATGTGTTATAGCAAATTTAGTATAACTGTACCTGCGCTGAACTTTGAGAATCTAGACCAAAAGGTCAACAAAGACTAGCATTCAAAACCCAAAATGTTAGCCATCACTTCAAACTATCCAGAATCTTTAAAGCAGAAGTTACTTCCAAAGGTTAGTAGTGGGGTGGAATCAACCTTCATCCAACTTAAGTGGCTCTTCTTCCAATAGAAGAGCCACTTAATTTAAAGGAAGGCTTCAAACCTCAGCCAAAGAGGAAGGTGGGATATAAATATTTTAATAAATTTACTTAGGCTCCTTCCTAGTTCAAATATTCTTGCAAGCTACTGAGAAACTAAACATGCACAGCTTTATTATTTGCTTGCTATTGCAATACTCACAAGGTGTGGAATAATTATTTAGAAAAATTCAGTTCTAAACCATTCCAAACCAAAAAAATGTGTCTACGGGCATTTGGACAGGCAGCTCTCTATTTTTTGGTTTAAAATGCTTCTGTGTCTGCACCTGCCCTTAAAGAAAGAACCTGAGGCAGGTAACAAAATGCAAAAAAACAAAACAAGAACAAAAGCCAACGCCGAACTGGTTTCAAAGTGCTCCATTAAAAAGTAATCTACCCTAATGTAAAAAACCAGTAGAAATCAGCCAGACCCAATTACACTCTACTAGACTATCGTGTAGTCATATAATGTTGGCTGGGACTGTGAGGATGACAATGCAAGCAGCAGCCTGTGCAAAGGCCCCCAGCATTCTTGTATTATATACTTCACTCACCATTGTAATTCATCAGGGAAACTAATGGTCCTATGATGCAGCACAAAAACAGGCAAGGGAAGTAGGGAAGGCAGACTCACTTCTTCTTTGGAATACCAGGTCTCGTGGGCTGTGCTAAAATGAACCAATAGCTACACAGATACTACAGTCCCTAACAAAACCCAGCCAGCTCCTTCTCTTCCTTCTTAGTGCCCAACTCACGCTAGATTTGTGGAGAGGCACTGATCCGGAGTTGTGCTCAGAGGCCTCTATGCAGGCCCAGCCTTTATTTTTATTTACAAATATTTATATACCTCCTTTGAAAGCTGCGTACATAGCAAAAGTGAACAACAATTAGAACTCTCAATTCATCATAGGTGGTTTAGGGATTTTGTTCAGGTACCGTTAGGATAAAATAGGGGTATTTATTCTATTTGGCCCCTTATCTGCATGCACTGATTAAAAGAAAAATTTGGTTCCATTCCTTTTAATCACAGTGACAGCAGATAAAGCTTTTAGTATTGTTTACTTATATTTGAATATTAATAGAATTGCAAGAATTTAGACCCCTTGCGGGTCTGCCAAATCTGTTCTCCTGTGTATATGCAGGATCTGTTCTAAGGAATCTGATCACTAACACATTTTTTTTAGATCTACCCTTCCTGATATGAAAACATGTATTCAGATCTGCACTTCATATAGTCTTGCTAGAAGTAGAAGAACTGAATCAATTCACCTTATCCAAAAAAATGTGTAAAATTAACTTGGGCTGAAGTTCATAATATACAGTCCATTTCTATTTGCAAAGTTTCTAGTCACAAACCATGATGTGACTATCCCACAGTAAATACTTTTTATATGCAGTAACTGCCTTGGGGATTATATGTGGTGCTGCGGTGGCTCAAGTGGTTAAGATGCTGAACTGCAGGCTGTGGAAAGTCAGTAGTTCCGCAGTTCGAGACCCAGGTTGCTGCATGATGGAGTGAGCTCCCGTCTCTAGTTCCAGCTCCTGCCAACCTAGCAGTTCGAAAACAAGAAATTGCAAGTAGATAAATAGGTACCACTTCGGTGGGAAGGTAACAGCGTTCCGTGCGCCTTGGTGTTTGGTCATGCCGGTGTTTGGTCTTCGGATAGCGCTGGCTCTTCGGCTTTGAAATGGAGATGAGCACCGCAACCCTAGAGTCGGATTCGACTGGCTTTTGAGCAAGGGAACCTTTACCTTTACCTTTACATAGCTTTCACATTAGAACCTGCAGAGGAGCACAAATCAATCAAGCTCTCCAGACTCCTTCCAAGGTATCATCTCTTGGGTTTTTAGGCTCCTTCCAGGGATGCTATGCTTCTAGGACAACAAAGCAAGAGTGATGACAATCGCAGTGTTCACTTAGGGTCAGCTGTGCAGAGACAGCTGCCTAATTGAAAACACTTTTTGCTGCCATTTGCTCATTTCAAGAGGTAGTCTTGACTTGTGGCCTTTTCATGTGGCACGATACAAAAACTGTGTTGAACACCAGTACTTTGATAGAACTGTAAAAGCATGATTGAAACCAGCAGATTCATCCTCCTAAAACCAGACTAATTATTAACGACTTATGCATACACAGGGTTAATACAATGAAGAGGAATCCAGAAAAAAATCCAGTTCCTGATGCTGCTGGTTGGAGCTTCGTTGTTTTTGGGTAATGGTTTTGTTGCCCATTTGAGATGGGTTAGGAATCCTACTGAAACAGCAGGCTCACAGCTGTGACCATACAGGCCCAGGTGGCCTCTTTCGTGGGAGCCCCATTGCACCCCTTTCTGTAGAGTGATTATCTGGCCACAACTACCCATGCCCTAGTCACCTCTAGATTAATTACCTTAACAGGTACTCCCATTGGGTTGGCCTTGAAGAGTTCCCTGAAACTCCCCCAAACTGGTTATTCCAGAGATTGTGTATGATGTTTTAAATTTTGTATCCTGCCTTGAACACCTTATAGAAAGGCAGGATATACATTTTAAATAAATAAAAAATAAAATACAGTTGCTACTGAGAGCCAGGCCCTTGGCTAAGCTTCATAAAATATGGATTAATTCAGAAGGATTTTCTAAGCATGAGTCTGGCTTTGAATTGTGCCCCCAGGTGCCTGATTATAGGTATTCCATACAATACCTCTATCAACATTCAGTGGGCCAATGAGAAACTCAATTTGGTGTAACACTTTTGAGTCTTCAAAAATATTCTTTAGGCCAGATGTTAAATTTGGTTGGGGGCGAAATGTTGCTGGGCATATTTGAAGCCCCTGGGAGTGCTTTGCTCCATAGAACTTGAAGCACAATCCAAGTCAGAATGGAACATTAGAAGTTAGAACGTGATTTGTTTTATAGAGGTATTGTACTACATCCCCCTGAAACCCTGCAAGTCACAGTAGCGCCCCTTGGCATTTACTTTTCGTACAACTCCTCCTTGGTGAATTGTCTCTAACACAATCTTGGCTCAGGTTTGCATTCACCAGAATGTTATTTAAGTCACTGTGATGGAGTAAAACAAGCTTGCGTAATACAAATCAGCTTCAAAAGGCAGAGTTGACTCACCCTGTTTTGAAAAAAAGATGCATGAAAATGTGAGGTTGTTGCAGATATCGATACTAATGTAATAGTTTCTTCTGAACTGGGGTTATGCAAGTAAACTTTTTCCATTTTTGGCATCCCAACTGGCCTGTTTTAAAAAAAGAGCAGAAAAAGAGTGTTTAAATGTTTGGTCAATTGCCTACCACCACAACATGTATGTAGATTCAGGATGAAGATGGATCAAGATGGGTAACCATGTTAGTCTGTCTGTGGCAGTAGAAAAGAGTAAGAGTCCAGTAGCACCTTAAAGACTAACACAATTTCATAAGTCACTGCTCACTTCTTCAGATACAGCTAAAATGTGAGTCCATTTGTCCTACATATTGGAAAGTGGAGTGGTTTCAGATGCCAAATGACATTAGCAGGCAAATGACAATAGAAGGTGTGATTGGATTAGGTGTGATATGCAGAAAGATAGTGGATTGAATTGAGACCAATGTTGATTTCTCCACACCTACTACCTTTCTGCATATCACATCTAATCCAATCACGCGTTCTATTGTCATTTGCCTGCTAATTTCATTTGGCATCTGAAACCACTTCACTTTCCAACATATAGGACAGACGGACTCACATTCTAGCTGTATCTGAAGAAATGACCTAGGACGAAGACAGTTCAGTATACCAATAAGTTAAGGTTGCTGAAGTGTTATTTTTCTTCTCCCCTAGGGAAACACACTGTGACAAGAACTGCATTCTCCCCCCCCCCCCCCCCAATATGTAAGTACTTGTATTATATTGGGTAAGCAGCAACAAACAGAGCTTGGACTTGCATCGCTCACAATGTTTCAATATACTGGTATGGCTACATTAGGGTGATGTTTGTTGCACAGTTTACCCTTTGTTTAGAAACAGCAAATAATTTAAAAATTCAACTAAATAACGCTCTCTTCTTCTTCTTCACTGAATAGCAGCGCTGTTCTGCAGCGCTGGTTCCACATTTCTTAGAAAATGCAGCACTATGACAACTGACCTCATGGCAGTATATATCAATTAAGCCAACTGCACTAGTTAAAAAGACTAGAAGACTCGTGGGCAGTGATGTGAAGAAGATCAAAGATTTACCAACATAAACTGTGTCAAGAGAAGAAAGTCCAAATTTGCTAATGATATCAAAAATCTGAGCTCTCTTTAGCCTATATTTGGTCTGACTTATTTGCTAATAATTCTAATATTCATTACCATCCAGGGTTTTGGTTTCTACAAACATCACAAACAGCTTCACTTACAAGATACATAAAATCATATCACCTTATGACAGACTACATGAAATAAGAGAATAAAACCTGAACATGGCACAACCACAGATTACAAAGTTTAAAAAGTAATGATCAAGAATAGAAAAAGTTTATGATGTTCAACTGATAAGCAACATAATTATGTAAGTTATTTAAGTTATGTTGTGTCAATGTGACCACTGTTTTGCTAGTGTTTGGGTGTTGCCTGATGGTTATCAACATGCTAGTGAACACATGGTTGATTTTCATTAAACACAGAGGGGCAACAACAACAAAACCTGGGAAATGGCAAAATTTTCTAAAGTGACAAGAGTGTGCTAGATTAACAGATGGCCAAGTTCACTGGCCGTATTTCCCATTAGTTGGAAGCCTGAGAAATGTTCTGCTTAGGCAGTCATGGTTCTGGGCATTTAACAGCAAGCATCATCTCCCCCCCCCCCCTTGAATAAAGAAGTTCTTCCCATAAGAATTAATTTCTGAAACCGTTGCATCAACTGGCAATGCTAACTAGCCAAAATTTCCCCAACTTACTGTTCATGGAAATCTAGCATTGGTGGTTCAAACCGAATCGGTCTGCAGTTCCCTCGATACATTGATACACTGCTGGGAGGGGGAAAAAATTGAGTGTAAATATAAGTAATGAATAAACCCTTTTTCATTCATGCTTGGATGTATGCCCATTATTATTAGCTCACAAATGCTAGAAGTGCTGCCATTGCCAAAGAAGCCCCAGTCAATTTTTCCAACAAGTACACAGTAGCAGTAGTATTCTCCAGTATTTAACAGCAGCATGGATGGCAACAGAAGCAACACAGCCCATTCCTATAATGGCTTGCAACCAAAGGTGGCTGACCGATAATACCTTAATAGGTCTCCTTAATAGAACCATCTATGAACAAACCAGTAGAACTTATTTCTCCACTTCTTTTGGAATAGCATATACATAGCAAAAAGATAATTGAGATCAGACCTACGTGAGCCTCTTGCACTGTACAGAAGTAGTCTATATACAAAGTCAAGATTATACATAAATTGAAGGGAACATACAGCACACTAACACTGATTATCAAAATATTACAGCAAACTGGAAGACACAGGTCACAGCAGATTATTTTAAAATGCACTGAGGCAGGGGGGCCCCAACATGGTGCTTGAAGATTTTTATTTGGAGATGGGATGTGCAGGTTAAAAAAAAAACATTGCTTTGTAGCAGCTGCTAAGAATCTTTACTGCATAAGGACATAAGAAGAGCCCTGCTGGATGAGACCAGTGGTTCATCTAGTCCAGCATCCTGTCTCACACAGTAGCCAACAGTTCCTCTGGAGAGCCAATAACAGGGCATAGAGGCCAAGACCTCCCCCCTGATGTTGCCTCCTGGCTCTAGGATTCAGAGGTTTAGTGCCTTTGAATGTGGAGGTTCCCATAAGTCACCATGGCTAGTAGCCCCCAATAGACCTATGCTCCATGAATCTATCTAATTCCCTTTTAAAGCTGTCCATTCCTGTGGCCATCACTACATCTTCTGGCAGCAAAACCCATATTTTAATCACTCTGTGTAACAAAGTATTTTCTTTTGTCCGTCCTGAGTCTACTGTCCACCAGCTTCATTAGATGCCCTCAAGTTTTAATATTTTGGGAGAGGGAGAAAAATTTCTTTTGGTCAACTCTCTCCACTCCCTTGCATAATTTTATAAACCTCTATCATGTCCCCCCCCCGGTCATCTCTTTTCTAAACTGGAAAAGTCTGCATGACTGAAGCTAAGCTGTGTGTAAGCAAGAAAATATTTTTAAAACAGTATGTTCACTTAAGAAGGCACCCTGTTAAGCACAGCTTCTACTTAAAATGTTATGCAATAGAGTTATACATGACTTCAGTCCCTGACATCTGTGGTTGACTCCACTGCCTGCAGTAGCTTTTCTGTGGTTGCACCCAACACCTTGTGTCAATTCCAAAGGTGCCTGCAGGCTTATAATGAGGTTTAAAAGCTATTAAGAATTTTTTACTCAATCATTTCTGGCAAAGACAGAGGTGGTATACATCATAATGCCTTTATACTAGTAGCCCTTGTGGTTATCATCATTCTCAAACAATATGATAGGATGAACTTTTAACATGGCCACACAAGAATGCTAGACTGTGGGGAGCCTCTACTGAATGCAGAGGGAACAGAACCATCTGTTTTACATGATTTAGGTGGGACACGGGACTGGCACTCTTGACTCCTTGCAGCTAAAGGAGATCCTTCTCATATGACAACATCCGCTACAAAGGTATTATTTATACAAGGTCTGTTAATGTACTCAGTGCCAGAGTGGACCGATTTAAATATTTTTACTTATCCCCAAGGAAGATTTAAGTCACATTTCCGGCGCTGTAAGAAACATTTTCTGAATAAGCATGCTTATTTCTGTTATAACAATTAAAATAGGTTTGTGGGTTTTTTACACTACAGGATTTACAGGTACTTACAAGGGTAATTGTAAAACAGGATTTCTGTTTGGGTCTCTCTCTCTCCCTCTCCATACACACATACATGCACTTCTGGAAAGTTCTGGGCACTTAATCTTTAAGTGATCTTGCTTAGTATTCTTTACACACATATGGACAAAATAAATGTAACATTGAGCTTAACAAAAACTTTAGTTCAGCTGGAAGGATAAAAGATAGCCTTGATTGACTGAACACGGGACGGAGGGGGGGCTTCCAGTGTGGGCTCATGAAATAGGCTGCAGTTTTCCATCTCCGCCATCAGGTGGCACTCTCATCCTCCAGTTCAGAGATTTCTGTAGCTGTTTGGAACCTATGTTTTCATAAACGGCCCTTGTTTGCCAGACTTGAGCAAGGTTGTTAACCACAGGATGTTTTGAAGAACGTTAATTCTTAGGGTCGCGGCAGTCGCCATAAGTCAGAAGCAACTTTGCGGCACTTAATGCATATACACCATTGTGTGTGATCTACCTTCACAGAAGTAGTTAAGTACAAAGTTGAAATCCACAACGTATGAAGAACTTAAGAGAAGAAAGGGAAATGTTATTTATTTTTACGTAAAAAGAAAGGATACTCATATGTTGCCCTGTGTCCAAAGCCACACCATATTCATTCCCTGCTTTAACAGTAGAGTGGGGCAAGGATGTCCTTCATGCTCCAAGCAGAATTAACCTTCTTGGTAATCCTGATACTACATTCTCACTTGGAGAAGGAGAACAATGTTTTTTAACAGGATGCTGAAAAGCTGTGTTTTACAATTCAGAGATGGTTTGTCTTGCTGCAGAACCATAAGCCCCAAAGCCATGGAAGTTGAGAACCCACTTGCCAAGATATGTGGAATAGACAGACGGCTTATGCTGTGTCAAAACATTGGATTCTCCGGTAGCAATTACCTTCTCCAGGAAGTTTAATATTCGGACTGTGTTGAGAGCACTGATGTGCCCTTTGATTATCTAAATATTTTGGCTTATTTTGCTACAAGCCTCGACTCCTATGATGATGATTGCAAATGCTAACTGAAAGTATGTTATGCTAATTATTGCAAATGTTATTTGAAAGCATGTTTCATGTGGAATGAGTTTACTGACACAGTAATTTACAGTATTTCATAGAGTATATTATTAAATCTACATGGTTGGGTTTTTTTACGGCTAGATATTTTTCTGATCAGTGATTTTTCCTGCTGTTTCAACTACTGTACAGCAAGGGTCCCCTTCTTTTTGTAAGATGCTTTTGGGTAAAAAGGAGGCAGGATAATTTTCCAGAGACCCGTGGAAGGAAGAGCTGATTTAATCCGTCAATGCTAGGTCTGTCTTCAGCGCCACCTTGTCTTAATGGAAAGTGCACAGTCATGGGCTCCATTCCGAGACCTTCCCTGCAGATGGCGACACAACCAGAAATACCTCTGTCAGCAGTTCCAACAAGATGTCAGGAAGACATCTGAAGGGCAGCTGAGGAACCTGTAGAAAATATGATGCTCCCTAAAGAAAATTTTTCATGTGAAGATGCCAAAGTACTCTCTCAGACAGCAGAAACAAGGAAGTCGACGGCTGATTATCTTTGGATCATACTTGACTGAAGACTTCACATCAGACCATCTTTTGAAAAGTACCAGGATCTGAGGTAAACTGGTCTTCATAGCCTCTAACCTCCTCTACCTGTACCACTTAACACCCCCCCCCCCCATATAACTCAAGGCAGAAGACCTCTGGATGCCAGCACAACTTATGCCATGTCTTCCAAGTACCCATGTAAAATAGGCTGTCCTTTCAATTTCTACAGCCATCATGGATCTGTATGGTATTGGAGCCTGTATCAGTTCGTTTGGAGTAAATAGAAAGTTCATAGAGGGCAAGTGAATGTAGTTGAATGAGGCTCGATAACCACGACCTCCTGAGCCAATACAAAGCTTACTCATCCTAACTTTCTTTAGTGTAGCAGTTAAAGTGCTGAACTAGGATCTGTGAGACCAAGGTTCAAATTCAGGAAATGCAAACCCCTTTGGAGAACTAGAGCTCAGGCTTGCTACACGTGAAGTGGTACAGAATGTATTCAAAGCAAATTTCTCTCCCAGTCGCAATGCATCCCCAAGTTAAAGCATTTTTTAAATGCTGCTAACAACTTCTGTTAAGAAATAAACCACATTCTGCCTGATTTATATGGAAGCTCATGCATATAAAGTCAGCCTAGACTCAAGAAAGCTTGAGAAAGCATAAGAAAATAAAATCTGTTACTCATTAAGGTGCCACTGGGACTTCTCATTTATTTTGCTGCCTAGATTAGCAATCACCACATTATCAGCTGCGGAAAAGACTGGCAGCTCAACACATGGGGCCAGAGATCCAACAGCATATTCTGGAGATGAGCCCCCCCTCCCTGCTTTCTAACCCAAGTGACATCACTAAGGCCAAGGGGGGGAAGGGGCAGCCGAGCATCCCTTGATCATGCCTGGATCCTGCACATCTGAGAATCCTCTCCACAAAACACCCCCTTCTGTATTGCACTTCAATAATTGTACCGCACGTCAATAATTACTCGGGTTAAATTCTGATACCTGTGAGCTCCTTTGGGAGCCAAGTTACCACTGAGAAGCAGGGTTGAAATAAAAGCAAATAAATAAGCATCCACCAACTGTTAATGAGCTGTCAAGCTCATCGGGCATCCAACCAAATTCCCATGAGTACAGACTAACTACTAACTGTTCGCAAAGGGGTGATTTTCTTTACTTGTTGCACTGAAATACAGAAACAAGCTGATGTGGTTGAAACTTGCACTGCTTCAACCAGACTTCCCGACTCGAAAAGCTATAAAAAAGCACCAGCCATCTCATTAAATGATTCGGTAGAACAAGCAAACAAATATACCTTATATAGACTGAACAGCGTGTCTCACACATATATGCATTATTTTCCAAATGTACATATATGCTGTTGCGATTAAGTAACTTTTTGTCATTATGCATTTTCTTAATGGATAAAAACTATCTTTATGTGGGAGGGGAGTATCCATGAAATCTGATGTTGAAAAGGGGGACTTCATTCTCAAAAAGGTTGGGAATCACTGTATTAGGCAAGAACCCTGTTTTCCATGACCTCCTGTTTTACTTGTCCTGATGGCACATAACAATGCCAATACTCTTCCTAATCTATCATCTCATAGATTTGATGCGGTTGCGCAGGTTACGACTGACAATAACTGGCTCTGGAACAGTTCCCCCCATTGCATGGAATCTTGGTCAGGAGGTTTTTAAGTAGATAGAGTGTGCTTTTGTTCACTTGCACCCAAGCACTTTTTAAATGATATTTTACCACCTTTATCCAGGATGGCATTTCCGATATAATAGTGAAACGTCCATTTTCTTCCACCATGTTCAGCTAAAAGGAGAATTTTTTGAGAATGAACTTCAAAATACAATGCACCATTTGTCAGCAAGCTGCCAATGTTTTGTTTTCTTCCTTCTGTGTGCGCTTGTTTGCTTTCACTTTCGTATGTAGAACTGTTGATGCGCTTAATTGCTTAGCTGCCGAAATAGCTATATCTCTCAAGGCCACAGGTGGTTGCTGCTTCTTGTTAGTTGCTTGGAGGCTCTCACGAAACACCGTGAGAAAGAGATAACATTGCTGCCTAGAAGCGTTTGCTCTCAGGCCCGATGGCGCGCGCGGAAACTCCCGCAATTGGGCCTCAGTGGTTTGAATGTACTATAACATGTCATGCTCTTTGCACCCCCCTCATTCTGAACAGTGATCCTATCTATGCACCTATAGCTTCAAATAAAGTAAAACCTTTTTACAAGTGTGTACTTCGTTGATGCTGTGGGGAAGTCTGACACCATCATACTTGCACTGATCCTCCTTTACAATTTAGCCATTGTACTAACACAAGCATGCATCACTATAATACACACGAATAATATTCCTTGACTTGCCGCGTACCAAAGTCTGAGTTTTGCCAAGATAAAACTTCTCCAGTCTTGCAGAAAATTCTTTAATGACTATTACGAATATGGATACATTTTTTTTGCACGTACACCCCTTACGCTGAACAGTCCCTTTTAAGTCACGACAGGATATTCATTCAGAGCAAACATGAAAAGGCTCCCAACTAGTACTGAGTCAGCATTTGTCTGCAACATATAGAGATGTTCAAGAGTCTTCAGATAGGTGGTAACATGCTGCAACTTTACTTACTTGGCACATATGTGAAGATTTGCAATACAAGGCCGCTCAAGAGTAGATAAGGAAGTTAACTGTCTTTCAAGAGACAGGATTCTAACAAGAAATAAACACTTGACTGTAGTTAATGCTCCATGCAAAACAGTTACTGTTTGAGATTATGCACAAGCAGAGCATTACACACTGGCACAGTATCAAGGACAGCAAGTGTAGCCCAGAGGCTGAACCTATTTATTGGCTCAGTTATCAGGCTCTTAGGAAATTAGTTCATAAAACACTGCTTCAGGCAAATCTTAAAGCAAGGAAGAACGTAGGATATCCACCTTGAGTGAGAAAGGTGGGCTATGAATAAAATTATTAACAATAATTTCCATATATTTCACTCTATAGAATAAAGACGAGCCAGTGAAGTGTGGTGACTAGGGATGGGCACGAACCGAATTACGAACCTAAGTTTGTCATAAACTTGGCCCAGTTTGTAGTTCGCGAACCTCACTTTGTGCCATCCTGCACTCACGTGCCATCTCACCACGGTTTGTGGGACCTTACAAACTACAAGCCAGGATGAACCTCCATTTACCCAATTTGTGCCCTTCCCTAGTGGCGATGAGAGTACATCAGACTAGGAGCTAAAGAGATCCAGGTCTGAATCCCCCTCCCTTTCTTACAAGCTTACTGGGTGACCTCGGGCTATTCATATACTCAGCCTAACCTACCTCACATGGCTGCTGATGTGAAAATAAAATGGAGATAATGTTATAAGCTGCTCTGGAGAGAAAAGAGGGATAGAATAAATCATACAACAAGAACAAGCCACCTGCAGAATTTGATTGCTTTTTAAACTCTCACTAGCCTCGCTACTCATTACACATGTACATGTGCAACAAAAGCACAACAGCTGCCTTTCTTAGGGAAAAACAGCTTCAACAGGAGCCAGTTTAGCATACAGAAGGGGGGGGGGGATGAAGTGCTTAACTCTTTACCCACTTGCCAATCATCACTTTCAAACTGCTTCCCACTCTAGGGTTCCAAATGTGTACTTGCAAATGTTGTGCCTAATGGACAACAGCATTCCCTGGAGATGCAGCCAAAAGGCTTATTTAGAAGTTCTTCTCAGAATCAAAGAATTTCACACATCTCCAGTAGCATAAAAGTAGCTCTTAAAGGAGTTTTATACTAACATTGTTAGCTCCAAAGGATAAATATGTAGTTAACAGAATTTCAGGTGGCTCAGCACCAGAAGATGCAGCTTTGTGATTCAAGAAAGGGAGAAACTGCCCTTCGCAACATCGGCAATGTTTGCAAATTAAACATAGAAGCCAAGGCAAACCTAACTCCACACCACTCTTGATTTCCTAGGGGAAAGCTATTACTGAATGGCTTCCCATCCAAGCTTCCTCCTCTTCATTCAAATCTTGATAGAAATGACCATTCCAATTAAGTGGAGCACAGAAAGGAAAGATAAAAGAGCAAGAGACGAAAGGTGAGAGATTACCAAGAATGTATCTTTTTCATCTTTCTTCTGGCCTCACCCTGACACTGAAACCATTTAAGAACTGGAGAAACCTATGAGGAAAAAAACAGACAAACAGACAAGGGGGTGGTAGGATGGGCTGCCCCATTTGACTCATGCAAGTCTCACTCTCACATGCCAAGCAACAGCCTAACATACTCTCCCACATCCTTTCTCTTACCCAGTTACTTGCCCCTACTATTTAATGTGAAAAAGGCCCAGTCACCTTGACTTTAGATATTCCTAACCAGTTTTTTTAAAACATATTTTGGTGCACAAAACAGTGAATAGACACACTGGAGTATCAATCAAATTGGCAGAAGAACCACCTAGTTAGATAGCAACATAGGGGAGTAATAATCTGAAAACTGGTGGGGGAAAGACAAAAAAAATCCAAAACTACTAGCAGTAACACTCATATTCTGCCTATCCCAAAGCTGAGATTGTTTTGAACAAAACCCCCCAAGAATTTCCATCTTACCCTCACCAGACCTCAAAACACTTCTAGCACCCAAAAAGGAAGAAAAAAATGGATGTGGCATTGGAGGCCACACAGGAAAGAGACGTTCTTGAATAACAAGACTGGAAACCCCTGTTCTGTATAGCCACTAAGGTGGCCAACCCCCAGGTGGGGCCTGGAGATCTCTCAGAATTACAACTGATCTCCAGAGAAAATAGATCAGATCCCCTGGAGAAAATGGCTGCTTTGGAAGGTGGACTCCCTGACATTATGCCTCACCGAGGCCCCGCCTCCTCTCCAAACCATACTCTCCTAAGGCTCTCTCCCCCAACTGCCCAGGAATTCACCATCTTGAATTTGGCAACCCTAGTAACCACCCACCATACCTGTGATGGTGGAAACAATGATCAGAGCCGTAGTTCTGATAAGAGCTGTTCTTGAAAAAGAGCAATTTCTGTCAAGAGCTCTCTCAGCCCCACCCACCTCACAGGGTGTCTGTTGTGGGGAGGGGAAGGGAAAGGAGTTTGTAAGCCACTCTGAGACACCTTCGGGTAGTGAAGGACGGGGTATAAATCCAATCTCCTCCTCCTCCTTTCTGATGACTTAATTGAATGGCTAGATTCATATGGAGACAGTCTTAGAGGTACCCTGATCCCAAGCTGTTAAGTGGTTCAAAAAATCAAAACCAGAACTTTGAACTGGGTCCAAAGCCACTTCAGTTTCATCCAGAACTAGATTTATGTGATCAAAAGATGATAGTGACTTACCCTTGTAAGTGAGCTGCTGACAGACACATTACAGACCAGTTTACTTTGAGTATTTTCAGGGAAGGTCCACACAGTGCATTATAATAATCAATTCTCAGTGTGCAGATACCTAAATCCAGAGACTGCACCAAGGACAGACAAGACAGATCTTTTTTTTGTATAAACCTGTGAAAAGCCCCAAATTTGCTGAAAATCTGGAACCTTAAAAAATACAATGGATGTTAAAATCCCCCAAAATGATAAAGGAGCACCTGTAGCTTTAATAAACTGATGTCTCGCGTTGTCACTCCTAGGCAACCACAAATATTGCTAGCCTTCAAGTCTTGGTTTCTGTCACAAAAAAGCAGGGAGTGGGGCCAGGGCCCTTTCAGCCTTTGAGGAATACCTCTATGGGCCCGGGCCCAGCAGCAGCTACTGAACTACATGCTACCATGCAACTTGTATAACTGATGCAGGTTGCTTGCTACTGTTCATTAGTAACCACATCACAAAAGCCAGTGTGGTGGAGTAGTTAAGAGTTTCAGACTAGGATCTGAGAGAAATGGGTTCCGGAAAGAAGGAAGCAGTGGAAGGTGAGGATAGGAGGGCCGCCAGGAGGAGCTAAAGAGGAAATAGTGGGGGGAGGGGATACAGGGGAAAGTGAAGTCCTGACAAGATTCTCACAATGCAACTGGCCCCAGGCCAGCTGTCACTGAGCAACTGAGCCAGAGTTTCCTCTGGAGAGGCTGCTGAAGGGGAGTTGGGGGGCAGATAAAAGTAGGTTGGCGGGTGGGTGGGAAGGAGTGAAGGAATTAGGAAAAAGTTATTGGGGCTTTCAGAGAAGTGAAAGAAAAATAGTGGGGGAGAGGAAATGAGATGCCCACCCACAAGTTCTTGCTGGTCTCTTGTCTAATCCAGAAGTCATCAAGGCACTATTGTGCCTTCCTCACCTGTAAAGTATACCATTACTATAAAAGCCTTAGCTGACAGACAGCAGTCCTGATCATAGCTAACATTTGACCATGCAGAAACAGGGCTAACTCCAGGAGTACACCCAAACTGTATATCTCAGTCTTAGGGGAATGCAATGCCATAAAAGCAGAGGTTGTAGAACTATACCAGGTCTGGTTGTTTTGCCAAATAGAAGCTCTTCTGTCTTGTCTGGATTAAGTTTGTTTTCTTTCATTCACATATCACTGACACCCAGATTCTGGTTAAGTATATCAAATGTGTCATAGTATTAGATGGGTAGCACAGAGCAAGCACAAACTAGTGATAGTGCAAATCTCCAGATGGCCTCATCCAGTAGCTTCATGTAAACGTTAAGTGCTATGGGAGACTAGATGAAACTCTGGGGCACCCCCACAGGCCAAAGGCTACAGGGAGGATCAGCACCTTAACTGGCATCATCTTTCAAGTCCTACACTTTAGGAATTATTAAAACCACTGCAGTTCCAACAGTAACTCATCAAGAATACAGTAACTGTTGATATTTACAGCTGCTAAGAGACAGCCCAATAGGGATGCCCAGGCATGGTGTGTTCAGTCTGCAGGAATCAAGGGAAGACTTTTTCATGTCTGGTCCTACCACAGCCGCCTTTAACACAGTGGCCACTCCCCTTAAGCTAAGGAAGGCATTCAAGACTTCTGCCACCCAACAGGCTAGCCACACACACACACACACACACACACACACACACACACGGCAGTTCTAAACAGGAAGTCAAGCATACAGGCTGTAGGGCCCACCTCTCCAGGTATTTTAGCCACATCCTGGTGTTGCAGAAACTTCAAAAGTATCCATGAAAACAGGACAAACCTGGATTCCCAGTTAAATCCACATTTCTTACTTTATCTAAAGTGGCCTTCAAGCCAGAATGTCCATGAGCAATTTTATCAGCAAAGTACTTAACACCCTGGTCCCATCATCAAAAACTCAACTCAACATGACTTGGAAGAGCTCTGCTGGTGATGGAAGGGAATGAAGGGAAGCCCACAGACTCAGACTTAATATGGGCTATAGCCTGCGTTTAACTGGATTCAGCACAAGTCTTCCACCAACATGATCCTAACTGCCATCCTAATAATTTTATTGCCTTCAGTTCCTCTGTAAGCCAAATAGCTAATCAGGTTCTTGTCAGCAAAAAAGGGTTCCTAGAAGAGACCATATTACTCATCCACTCCATTTCCTCATTCCACAGGCCAACCCAGCTTTCAACACTATCCCATTTGCTTATTCCTCAGAAAGATTTATAAAAATATCCCACAGATACAGCAACAATGCTTTTATTTTGCACAGGCAATTCCTTCCTCGCTTCCTGGTAGCTATACATATGTGAGAGGATTCTTCTCCCCCTTTTCTCAGGTAGGTAACTTTATGCTGAACTCCTCAGAGCAGAAGTAGCCACATAACCTCCTCCCTTCTCAGGTGTCCATGTGACATAACATTACTGTGGCTGCAGATGTATGGCACAGAGTAAACCAATGGTACCTCTTGCTGCATTTGTCATGCACAAACAGAAGGGACACAAATTGTATAAGAAATGATGGCTAGAGTAGGTGCTTCATTTTATCTCATGGGAGTTGGGGCTTGGAGAAACAGGATGACAACAGTTATGGTGACAGTGTAGAGGATTACTGGCCACGATGGATACAGGCTTGTTTTATACGTCCCCCTTTTCCAAATGGCACACAAAGCACGTTGCCACTAATGTTCCTGTAATCAACTATTTCTTAGTGATCTGAAATGACTGTTTGAAATGGAAAGCACATGGAGTTCCAAATATATAGAGATTAACTTAAAACTGAATAAAAATAAAGAGATGTACATTTTAAAATTGCGGAACAACATCTCCTACCAATCCATTAATAAACAATGTCAGTTTGCACCACAACATTTTCCATACCCATAATTTGACTACTATTTCCTTTTCACTGCTTAGCAGCATCTACAGAAGTAACTGTAGACTCTCGTAATTCTTAAAATACCATTTAATGCAAAAGAGGTGGTATCAAGTGAGCATAGCAGCTCCCAAATTAAGTGGCTGAAAGTGTCTCACTTTCATTGTATTTGCAAATTTAAATGTAAATTAACTATTTCAGAAATAGGTAGGAAATGAAACCTCTGCCACAGCCAATTTTGCATTTTTTTGTCTATTCCAAAACTAAACCATATACATTAGCTAGCAGTTTACTTGGATAAATTTAAATAACCTAAAATGTATATCATACTGACAACTCAAAATATGGGCCCCCCATGACCCTGATCAAAACCAAGTATCAATAAAACAAGCAAATCACTTGGCTATGATATTGAAAAGGTTGCATCATTTGTCAGATAGCAAAGTAGTCTTTACAAAGGGATATTAGATCTTCCACCAGCACAATGATGATTAACAGTCCAATGCCTGAACTGGGAGCTGTAACTTCTGTTCCACATGTACAACCACTAAAACAAGATTAATTTTCTATTACCATTTATTTATTTATTGTTAATTATTTATTATTTATTTATTATTCATTAATCACATTTATACCCCGCCCGCCCCACAATGCAGGCTCAGGGCAGCTCACAGTCAGTACATAAAATACAGTTAAAACCACATAAAACCATATAAAACAATTCCATTATTAATACAGTGAAATGGGCTCAGAAGCAGGTATCAGGGTGCATGAGCTATTAAAACCAATTTAATATAGTTAATTCTTAAAACAGCTAAAACCATTAAAAAGATGGCAAAATAAACGTGGCAGTTCAAACCCCACATAACTTGGACTGATGGCAGCATGAAAAGGGTGGAGGAGGGGTGGGAAGCATCCTTTTATTACTTCGTTAGATCATGATGAAATATTAACTCTTCCCCCCTTCTGTTCATAATATTAACAAAGGTTTTCTATGATTCTATTTTTAAGAACATTCTGTCACCAAGCAGGATAGGGATGAGAAGGTTTTGAAACCAAGAAGTGAAAATAGGGGGGGGGGGAGACACACAGAAAAATTAGGGGGGGGAGATAGAAATGAATGAGAAAAGTGTGGAAAAGAGAAAAACTGAGGAAGAGAGAGAAATGTTTTATTTTGCTGCAACACCCTAACTATTGCTTTGCAAGATCTGGCTGAGCTGAGTGCAAGGAAAGGGAGAGAGAAAGCCTAGATTATTATAGAAAATGACCTTGGTTAACAGGCTGCAGGCAGACAGTGCAACAGCCATCAGCTGGAATTGCTCTTCTTGCTCCATTGCTGGATTAGTTTATGGGTTAGTATGGTCTATTAGGCAAGTGTGATGGACTGTCAAGGGTTAACATTCTAACTGTCTGAGCACCTCTGAGTGACAGGCAGTTCAAATAGAATTTTATTGAGCTTCGGTTAAGAAATGACAGTTGGGAGCTGATAGTTGAAGAAAAGGCAGTTTAGCACTGATTGGGTGCATTCAGACGCGCCGTTTGATGTGGTGTCGTGACAGTTCAGCAACGGATTTTATATGCATGATCACACAGTCAACATCTGCCTCCCATCCCCAGCCGCTGGTTTCCGGCTCAAAACTGCTTTAACCCGGAGTATTTTGTTACCAGGTCCCAAAGTGGTGTTTTCTCAGCTCTCCCGTTTAAAGCCGCATTTTCCCCCTGTGTAATCGCTCCTCCGGTGTCAAGCCACTTCTGGTTTAAACCCCCTCCCCGCTCGAAAGCTGCCCGAGGCTTCCACTTTTCGCCCACCATTTTTTTAATGTGTTGGCGGTATGCGCATAGGCGGAGCTCCGCCACCGTGTTTAGAAAACCGACATTTAAACAGTCACTTGTTTTAGCGTTTAGATGAGTTCGGGATCTCACGGAGGCCATTTTCGGGTCAAACATTTAAAGGGAAGTCTTTTGTTGCAGGGGTTGGATTGATTCGCACTGGTGGTTCTGTGCATGTACCATGATAGTTTCCCCCCCTTCTATGGAGGGGCGTTTATGCACATGCACAAACTGAGAATTTGTTTTTTAAATGCCGACACATGCTCCCACGCATTGGTAGTGTAGACAGCAGGGAGAGCTGCGACTGCGTGGTAAAGCAGGATAAGGGAGGTAAGTGTGATCGCGATTATCCAGATCAAATATAATCTGGTTAGAACCGGAGCAGTTTAACCCACTCTCAGCACGCCGTCTGACCACACCCACTGTGGATTGGAAAAGAGGCTGAAGGATGCATGATCACAGTGGATACCTATTCAAGCCAAAAAGGGACAGAGCTTCTAGTCTAGAGAAGTAATCCCTGCCCAGTGAAAAGGGAGTTAACTCTTTAAAAAGGAGTGATCCCTGGTCTGTGTATATAGAAGGATTCTGGGAACTTGGTTGTATGTTCCTGCCTTCTAAACCTTAAGGGTCAGTATAACTCAGGAACCTATGCTTGAGTGTTTAAGCAGACACTGAAAAGAAAGCCTCTCTCCTCAAAGTTTCAAAAGACCTTGCTGAAAAGCAAAAACACTTGTTGGCAACATATCTGAATTTAGTGTGATAACAAAGTTACCTCAATTTCTATTATCAGTTCACCTCATACATCCTACCTCTGATTCCACCTGACCTTCCCCCCTCCAAGTTAAATAACATATTTTGTTTATTTTGAACTTTCAAAAGCCTCTTGTGTGCCATTACAGAAGTAGAATATAAGCAGGTGATTTTGTCTTTTCCCTCAAGTCCCTGGACTGGACAAGCCTCAAAATATATAACAACATGACATGGTGGGACAGCTACAGACCAACAAATAAGAAGAAAATAGATACAGGGTTGCTCAGCAAAAAAATAAGAAACAAAGGGAAAATCTTGTGTGTGAGGGAGGGAAGAGGGTGAGATCGCCATAGCAAGTTTGCTTCAGTCTTAGCCTATACTGGAGTGCCTTTTACTCTGCTCAGACTTCCCTGCACTCCTAGTGGTTGCAGCCAGAACTGCATTACAAATACATAGATCTGCTGGATGCAGAATGCAGCTAGCTTCAATGACCCTCCAGCTAATTTGCCCCCCCCCCATTTTGTTTTCCCAGTCCCCCTGTCAGTGGCCCTGTGTGGAAACAGAAGGATTTGTAAGAGATACTATCATTTACTTTGAGTTGGGTGGTTGTCAGAACAAAAACACTGACAACAGCAATACCATAGAAGTATTGGACTTTCTACACAGCATTATGGAATCTGAGGAAGTTACAACAACACTTAAAACCAAAAATGCAAATAAAGTTGCAAGATTTGTAGGTATCCCAATACAAGGGATGTCTTTCAACCCTTCATGAGGTGAGGTAGTCAGGATAACAAGCAATGTCTGGAAATGTTCACTGGAGAATTTGAACTTCAGATGGTTAATGAAAGTTGTAGAAGGAGACAGTTTTGCAGGGTGCTCTACAGTTAATATAGCATACTGCTGCTTCTTGTAACCTACTGACATAATTTTTGTTCTATTCAGGCAATTCAGCAGAACAGCTTATTGGAAACTGCTTTCCTAGTACCACAGGGGATCTAAAGATTAGAAGTCACAAGATATATTTGAGAAGCGTTCAGGAATTTTTGGCATTAAGGAATGCTAGCCATCCAGGAAAAATATAGTTTAAATTCATCCATCTATTCCTTCAATAGCACATAGCCCCTTCTAACCACAGGCCCCAAATTTCTTCACCAGATGAATGCTAACTTGTTAAAGTGTTGATATATTTTAATAATGCCTCAGTGCAACTGAATTGGTCTAAACCACCTTCAGGTCATTATCTTCCAAATCTACAATCCCCCCTCCCCCCACTATCCAATAACTTACTAGTCAGAATATGACTCATTTCCATCTGCAGATATGCAATTGTCACAATGGTTATCCTGCACAGTAGATCTGCTTAAGTTCTATTAACTACATACTTCTTGCTTTCTGAAGATGTAATCGTATAAACTATTACATGGCTCCTTTGAAAGCTAACTGTCAGTTACATATACAAAGGGCTTGCAGAAAAGCCACTGTTAATTCTGTCTTACAAAAGGCCACCTCATCAAAGATGTAAGACAGAGGCAGAAGATGTTTAAAGTTGCTTTAAGTTTTGCACTTTGGCATCATTCTCCACACAATGTAGCTCATATTTGCAATAAGCACTCACTAATTATGGTACAATCAAAAAATAAGAGTCAACTCTGCACTACAGTAGAAATGCCTGTATACAAGCGAACAGTTTACTGTTGCCACAGTGGTCAGTAACTGCTGAACTGTATAACCAATTATCTTTGCTGCGACCGAGCAAATCAAATGATGGGATTGATCAACTCTCCATGAGAAGTTCCTTTCATTTGCCTGGTCACTTCCACAGGTATTTGAACATGATTATGAGGTGGTAGTTAAACCTATGATAAATTTATCTCTACCACATTACCTTGCAAAATATCACTAATAATTTTACACACCTGAACAGTACAGTCCTTAGCGGAGTTACATCCTCCTAAACACACAGGCTTCAATGGATTTAGGAGGGCATTAGTTCACTTGGGACTTTACTGCAAGTTTATTACATTGTAATATGCACATAATATTCATGACTATGTTGATCAGCTTAGATTAGGCTAATTGTTTCTGTAAGATGTACAATAAATAACTATTTTCTAGTAGACACCACAAAGTATTCAAAACTTTTAATTATAGCAGGAGAATTCTAAGAAATTGCTGTAGTTCACTCAGCATATATGAATACATCATAAAAAGCAACTTACCTTTTCTGCTGATATGTACCAAGGCCAATAGTTGCCTCAGTCTACAAAGGAAAAAAAAATGCAAACTTCAATATCAAAGCATAAGTAATCAAAACCTTCAAAAACCAAACTACACATCCTGAGTAGGAACTCAAACCGAGCCCTAAATTGCCACCTATACAATGGAATTCTTGGCTTTACGGAATATTTGCCATTATCTGATAATAGTGAAACAATAGGCAGGTAAGCGATTTGCATGCTAGCCCTAGTGCTCACAGGAGTAAACTCTGCAAAGCTCACTGGCATAAGGCACATCTTTCCAAAATAACGGTGTGCACTGAAATACAAGTAACATGGCCAGTATTTAACTTGGACAAAGAACCTCTACAACAGGGTTGGCTCATCTTTCCATCAGCTGAAGTAGACTGGCCCCTGCCTTCCAGTTCAGGAAACAGCACCTACAACCATCCCAAAGCTGGTGCTGGTGGGGAGAAGTCACTGGAATACTGGATCCTTATAGATAAAAAGCCACCGGGGCCTGGGGACCATGCAATCATTAAAATTTTAGAGTTTAAAAAATGTGAGAAGACAGGTTGCATTCGCTGCCTCTAACAAAGAAGTTACGAAGCAGTTAATGATTTCATTGCCCTTTATGAACAAAATACCATTAGTTCTATGCTCTGAAATTATTTGTTGGTTTTCAGACATTAAATTAGCAAAGCCAATTATCAAGCAGAAGCTTAAGTAAAAACATGCATAATTAATCCTTGATGTGTGATTCCATCACATTTCATGCATTCAGTAGACATGAGACAATGACACAATTAACTGTCTTTTTAAAATCAGTGAATCAAGACAGAACAAAGCAATTCGAATAGTCTATCAGCATAATTCAGTTATTACATAAATAAGACAGAGGCAGATGTGATATGGCACTTTCTATAATTACTCATTGTCTTTAAATGTCTGTGTTATCATGAAACACTGTGATATGCAAACACACCAAAAAAGAATCTTGCAGCTGGAAACAGCCTAGCAGCCAGTAGAGGTCTAGTAATCTGAAGTAATTTGAGACAAGCTCAGATAGAAAAGACTGATTGTTGGCAGACAGAATTTTGCTCCTAGCTATTACTGCAAGGGATTCTACATCTGATAGGAGATTACAGTGTTAAAGGCAATACTCTGCTCCAGGTAACAAAATAGACCCTTACATTGGCTAAAAGGCTTGCCTTGCAGTGACTGGCCAGCCTCTCCTCTTCCTGTCCTAAATAAATCTGCCTTCCCTTCCTAGCATCAACCACGATTTAAGGTTACATCTACAAAGTTAACATCTTCCTAGTACCAAACTCTTGAATAGCTAGAGATGTGCAGCAGTTGTCCATTCTGAATAATGAAAGTATGGCTCCAAGAAGCTTCAACGTAAACACACAAGATGACTATTAGATTTATGCAGAAAATTCTCTGTTCCCAAAATGGGATTATGGTTTTACAAGACCAAAACCTGGTACAATGTAAATCAGTATTCTCCCAGACTCTGAAAGACAGGTAGGTTCCTTGATGTTAGCCACTCAGGGAACAAAACTAAGACCACCTTCCTGGAAATAAGCTCCGCTGATTAAAATGGGAACTGCTTACAAGTAGACTTGTTTAGGGCTGCGCCCTAAGGCCGCAGTCATGTGCACCCTCACTTGAGCTTCAGCCCAACTGAATTTAGTGGGACTTAATTTCCAGGAAAACATACCGTATTTTTTGGACCATAAGACTCACTTTTTCTTCCAAAAAAAGTGGGAGGAAAAGTGAGTGCGTCTTATGGACCGAAGGTTCAGAATATTTTTTCCCCTGTTTTCCTCCTTTAAAATATTCTGAACCTTCGGTCCATAAGACGCACTCACTTTTCCTCCCACTTTTTTGGGAAGAAAAAGTGAGTCTTATGGTCCAAAAAATACGGTATGTTCAAATCTACAACAGTAACTTCATTGTTTGCTATAAGTGTTACAAATTAAGGTGAAGAAGAGTATTTATTCTAAATATCAGCTCCACTTTAAAGCAGAAAAGCACTTCTGAATATTATCTTGCAAACTACAAATTGTGTTATGGGGCACACCTTAGGGTTGCCATACCCCTGGCAGGGGTTCCCCCACTGGCCAGCTGGCCAGGAGGGGGGGCCTGCCTCCAAAGAGTCCCATCCCACCCAATGTGCCTGGCATCATGACATCACCCAGAAGTGACATCATTGCTCAGGGGACACTCTAGCATTTGGGAAAAAACTCTATGGTAACCATAGGGGGGTTTGCCCAAATGCTAGAGCGTCCCGCCCAATGTGCCTGGCGCAATGACCCAGAAGACCCACACAGCAAGACTGCCCCCCCACCAGCAACCAGGTAAGACCGGGAAACCCTAGGCACATCAGCCCTTTCTTCTTCTTCTATCTCATAACCTTCATAACCCACACCCACCCAAAACCATTAGTTTGTTGACCTATATAAGATCAACTCTGAAAAGAGAAGCTGAGAATGTAAGAGGGAAAGTGGAAAAAAGGCAGCAAGCAGAAAACATGTTTTTAACTTCCCAAGACTTCTTTTATCTTCTGAGGCTGACCATGATACACAGAAGTTGCATGAGGAAGAGCTATGGTGCCAGGAATGCACCAGGGAAATGTAAGAGTAGGGAAACCTACTACTCTGTAGTAGGGAAGGAAGCTTTGACACAGGTTCACCTTGTTCATTAGAAATGCCAAACTTAGCCAACTAGTGTGCAGACAGGAGACTTACTGAGGCTTTATTAAGAGCAGATTGCAGATTAAACAATGAACACAGTGAACTACAAGGATCAAACAGAAAAGATGAGGGTATTAAATTTGATTTACAGGCCTGACATTGCAAATTTTATTTTTCTTCATCAAGAAAATGCTGCAGAGACTACAGCTGGCTAAAATTGAGTTACTGCATACATAAACAATAACGCGTCAGCATGTTTTGCTTTATGGAAAATATTTACCTGTAATAAGCCTCCTTCATCAAAGCGTAAAACTTCTATTATACTATCTGACTGGATGAAAGCTGTGAAAGAAAAGAAAGACAAATTAGAAATTTTGATCAAACCAATTAGCATTGTTCACTTAGCAGGATTTACGATTCTGTAATCCAACATTTTCCCATGCAAGGTAACTGAATCAAAATGACCAGATCAACTGCAAAATTTAAAACTAGCTGAAGTAGTAAGAACCCTGCTGGATTAGGCCAACTATCCACCTTACGCTAGCCAGTGCTAGACACAGGATACTGGTCAGATGCCTCAATAAACACGGCATGAATGCAACAGCTCTTAGCTCTGAACTGAGAGTTTCCACGTAGCCATCATGGCCTGAAACTGCTTACAGCCTTATCCTCAACAATTTTATAAACCTTTTTAGACATTTAAGCTAGCAGCCAGATAGCTTGTGGTAGTGAATCCTGTACACTATGTGGTGAATTAAAATATTTTTTCCAATTTTTTTAATCTACTTCAGATTAGTTTCACAGAGTGAACTCCAAGTTCTAGAATAAGGAGACATAGAAAAATATCCCGTTACCATACTATCCATAATTTTTTAAACCTACCCCCAGTACAATAGCCATTCCTTTTAAACTAAAGATCCCCTGTTATTACATGAGCTGGAAGGCTTTCCTGGGTCTAGCAAGTGATTGACCATCCCATCTACCCATCATCCACATCCCTCTTCACTGAGCAGACTGGGTTTTGCCGGTTTCAGTAGACCTGCCAGCATCCATGGCAGAGGTGCCACTCAGAAAGCTCCCTTTCTGGGCATAAGAAAGATTTGAAATGGAAGGTCTGTAGTCCTAAGGAAAAGCATTTGTGAACAGTCAGATATCACAAGACATCTGCCTGCAAAGGAAAGGATCACAGGGAGCTCAGGACTGTGTAAGCAGGAAAGATATTTTCACAGCAAAATGTCTGGAGGAGGGCAGTTGCAAGGCAGTTTAGTGAGGAGGAGGAGGAGGAGATTGGATTTATACTCTGCCCTTCATTACCCAAAGGAGTCTCAGAGCACTTTACAATCCCTTTCCCTTCCCCTCCCCACAACAGACACCCTGTGAGGTAGGTGAGGCTGAGAGAGCTCTGAGAGAACTACCCTTGAGAGCACAGCTCTGAAAGAACTTATAACTGACTCAAAGTCACCCAGCACTTGCATGTGGAGGAGCGGGGAATCAAACCCGGTTCTCCCAGATTAAAGTCCGTGCTCTTAACCTCTACACCAAACTGGCTCTCCAGGTGAAGTGAAAGCAAATAAATAAATAAATAAATACAAAAACCTAACATTTCTGTTTAGACCAGTTGTTTCCAAAGTGGGCAGCACTGCTCCCTTGGGGAGATTACCTAGGGGGTGCAAAGACGCAAGGGGATGATGGGTGCATCTGGTAGGTCCCTTCAACTGCATTATTCATTTATTTATGATGGACCAGGCTATGGCACCATGCCGGCATATGGCACTCCAAGTTTCTGCTTCTGCATAGAGCTGAAATATGGTGGAAACTACTGGAATTAACTATGCCATCAGACCACTAGTCAGACCAGTATATTGTGTTTTGAGAAGCTGTCATCATCACATGTGTTTTTCGCTCTGTCATTTTTCAAGTTTTTGCTGTAAAATCTTGAGAGGCTATTCCTCTCGGCAACAATTCAGTGCAAAGACATGTAACACACAGGACATACTCGTCAGTTTTGATGTGGTATCTCTTTTTCCAAGGTTCCAGAATATATAGGTTGACTAGAGGTGACTATTTTCATTTTTCTTTGTTTACATTCAGTTATTAGTTGTTTAATACATTGACTCATACACTTTTATTGTTTCTAGAGACGTACTACTGGACATGTGATTGCACTGGAGGCTGTATTTGTATTTTTGTATTTCTCTTCTTTGCCCAGTGGTTAAACTTTGGAAGTAAGTCAATGGTTTTTTGTTTGACAATATATTTACTATGTATTTGTTAGTTGTAGCATATGTGTCTAATGGTCTATTTATTTTATTTTTACAGCAATTGTTTTCTGGTCTCTATTGCATATTCTGTATATGTATGATTGTATATATTTTTACATATCAGCCAACATGTTTTATTTGTATTAGACCTCTGAGGAAGGCCTGTAAAGGCCGAAACGCGTTAGGCCTATTTCATCAGCCTTTGTATGTTTTTATACTTGTATATGAGGTATGAATGGGCCCTTATTCGTTATTTTAATTTGTGTTTAATAAATACATGTATATTTTTTAGGTCTCATAATTAGATTTTAAGAGTTGGCCCTCTTCTATTCTTGACTAACCTTTATAGGTTCTTAATTCCAGTACAAGACACACTCATGCTTGTTAATCAGATTTTTCCAGAAGACATAACAGCCTTATTCCACCATTGTTTGATAGCCAGTTACTTCCAATGGGATAACGAATTCTATGAACAGATGGATGGGGTTGCCATGGGAAGCCCTGATGGGGTTGCCATGGAAAGCCCTCTCAGCCCGGTTATAACAAACTTCTACATTGAACATTTTGAAAAAACGCTTTAGAATCTTCACCCCTCAAGCCTACAGTCTGGTTCTGGTACATAGATGTTACCTTTATCATTTGGAGCCATGGAGAAGTATGGTTGTTTTTAGACCACCTCAACAACATCCACCCAAACATACAATTCACTATGGAAAAAGAAATCCCATTTCTAGATATCAAAGCTAACCTTCAATTAGGACACAAGATCTATAGAAAACCAACTCATATGGATCTTTACACAAAAACTCCAGTCACCACCCTCAGCAAAAAAGAGGCATAAACAAAACATTAGTAGACCGCACAAGACGGATATATGAACCACACTTTCTCAACGATGAACTAAATCATCTAAACCACTCACTTCAAGCAAATGGCTACTCCAAGAATGAAATCAGAAGAGCAATTAAACCAAAGGTAAAACAAACAACTGAGGAAAAAGTCTCCCACAGGAAAAGTGTTTTTGCCATATATCAAAGGAATCACCGATCAGATGGGAAAACTTATGAAAAAACACAGTCTACAAACAGTATTCAGATCCACCAGAAAAATAAAACAGATGGTACGATCGGCAAAAAGACAGAAGAGATCCCCTCACTTCTGCAGAAGTATACCGCATGCCATGCAGTTGTGGACAGGTTTACATTGGGACCACACAGCGTAGCATTCAGTCAAGAATAAAAGAACATGAAAGACACTGCAGACTGGGCCAACCTGAAAAATCAGCAGTGGCTGAACATAGCCTAACTCAAACAGGACACAGTATCTTATTCCAAGACACTGAAATGCTGGACAACACATCCAATTACCATGTCAGATTACACAGGGAAGTCATTGAAATTCATAAACATAAACACAATTTCAACAGGAAAGAAGAGAATTTAAAAATAAATAGGGCATGGTTTCCTGTCCTGAAAAACACAAAATGTGTGTTTCATAAACATTCATAAACATAAACACAATTTCAACAGGAAAGAAGAGAATTTAAAAATAAATAGGGCATGGTTTCCTGTCCTGAAAAACACAAAATGCTCTACATCTTACAATAGCACTACAGATAAGATTAGAATTTCAACAGACAATCCATATGCAAAAGAACCTCCTCAGGAAAGCTCCTCTATTAGCATGTCGCAACCTGGGGAACTCCTACTCAGCCCTACCCCACCTTCCTGAGTAGATATAAATTACCTGCCTACTATTTTTCTTCTCACCTTGACACAAGAGTACTCCATCTTTCTGTGTTATACCTCTGAGGATGCCAGCCACAGCTGCTGGAGAAACGTCAGGTCCTACAATGCCAAGACCATGGACATACAGCCCGGAAAATCTACAACAACCAATAAACTCTGGCCGTGAATGCCTTTGACAGGATATTCAAAGACATATAGATGAAATGGCTGAAACTGCAGAAGATAACATTGTGCAGCATACTAAGGTCAACTGAATTTGCTTTACAGCTGGATGTCAGATTTACTGGGCAATGAATCTTTGTTTCTCACTTATGTGTGCTTTATAAAAGATGAAAGTCTGGGCTCAAGCGTTATTTGCAAGGCAACTAAGAACAGATACTATTGGTGAGTCAATATTTCGTGTTATTGAGCACTTCTTCAAAGACAAGGACATTCTGCTAACATACTTGTTTTTTCAACTGCTGGAGGACCACATCAATGATTGGTCACTACTGTGGGTATGTCACTTACTTAGGGAAAAAAAGCTGTACGAAATGTCTACCATTCACTGTGTCATTCATCACCATATCTGATTACGAAAAACCTCCGTGATCACCTGTACAACTGTCATTACTGCAGTGAATAAAATTAAAGCCCTGGCTGTCAATAATCCATTGTTCCGGGAGAACTGTGTGGAGAATGATTGAAGATTCTGAATGTTTGCTACTTCATACTGAAATTTATTTGCTATCAAAAGACAACTGTGTGAGATGCTTTTACAACCTTTTTGACATGGTTGTGCAGGTTTTTTTAGACATGACTGCTTTCCTCAGTGACAAACTCAAAGAGACCAGGCATGACATTGCTTATTTATCAGAACTATTTTTAAAGTTCAATGAAATGAACTTGCAATTGCAAGGAAATGAGGTCAGTCTTATTAAGGCCAAAGCTGTTGTCACTATGTTTATTCCAAAGTTTATAGTTAACCTAAGTTGCCTTGCAATATAGGCCACTGCGAGCTATACCAATTTCCACGTTTGTCTGAGCTAGAAGAGAAAGGTGAGATACAAGATGATGATCTGCAAGTTTTTTGTGACTATTTGGATATGCTGCATAAAGGTATGTCTGAGCTATTTGAGGATGTCCTTTCCGTGGAAATTCCAGATTGGGTGATAAATCAATTTTCAGATACTGAAGAAGATGGGGCAGTGGAGTAAGAACTGAGCTACAAAATGACACTTAAGCCAATGTTTAAGAAATTGTACCAACAGTTTTGATTGTTGTTGTTCAGTCACACAGACGAGTCCGACTCTTCGCGACCCCATGGACCAGATCACGCCAGACCTTCCGGTCTTCCGCCATCCTCTGAAGTTTGCTCAATTTCATGTTCGTTGCATCTATGACACTGTCTAACCATCTCATCCTTTCCCATCCTCGTCTTCTTTGACCTTCAATCTTTCCCAGCATCAGGGTCTTCTCCAGTGAGTGCTCCCTTCTCATTTCGTGGCCAACGTATTTGAGCTTCAGCTTCAGTATCTGGCCTTCCAGGGAACAGTTGGGGTTGATTTCTTTTAGGATTGACTGATTTGATCTCCTTGCAGTCCAAGAGACTCTCAAGAGTCTTCTCCAGTACCATAATTCAAAAGAATCTATCCTTCGGTGCTCAGCCTTCCTTATAGTCCAACTCTCACAGCCATACTGTTTTGATTACAGAAGTATATTTTTGATCACTATCCTGCACTGTGGACAGTGGTTAAGAAGCTCCTTGTTACATTTCAACCATCACATTTTAGTGACGTCATCTAATTTCTCTCCCAGCAAAGAAATGAACTCCGGATTATTAAATATGGTGGTTTAAGACTCCTGCTAAGTGACTTTAAAACCAGACAGTGGGGAATTGATATCACTTTGTCAAGCCCATTTATCGCATTAAGAATTTACTGAACAGTAGTTACTATATGTGGTGTCTAAGATTTTTGTTAAACGACTATTCGACTTTGAAAAGCGGGTATCACTGGATCAGGTTCATCAATTTTGTTGTATTAAATTAAAACGTATTAATTGGATTGTAAACAAACATGCAATTAACTGTAACTGTTTTAAATTTTACTGTTATTATATTCCTTAGTGGGTTGTGCAAACCACTATTCTGACTAGTGCTTTTTATAGGATAGGAGACAATGGGGATCAGTTTATTGAGTCAAGTGTGCAGTGGCCAAAAAAGTTTGGGAACCACTGGTTTAGACATTTCCTAATCTAGCCTTATGTTAGTCTGTCAGTCCTAGCAACCACAAACTCCATGGAAGGGCACATCGCACAAGCAGCACCACGTTCCCTCCCCTGTACACACAAAATGGAACTGCACCAAGAACTCTTCCTTCTAAGCTTTGTAAATTGCTAGTCCGTTATTTTCCCCTACAACTATTTTTTTGTTGCCTCTATTTGAATGAGCTATCTAGATAACCATGGCTGAACTGCTTTTTTAAGAACATCGGTTCAACATCTCACAGTGAAGATGGATACCAAGTGTTGATTTAGCACCTCTGTACTTGCCTTGTCTTACTTCAATACATTTTCCACACACTCATCAGGTAAAGTTGCTACTGCCTTCCGGGCTTGTGTCTTTAAATACTTCAAGAACAGGAAACGCTTTTATGCCTTTAGTAAAAAATTTACCCCCCTCATGGATCACTGCCTTGTCGTGGCGAGGGGGCTTGCGCAGTTCAATGAAGCTGTGGGCTATGCCGTGAAGGGCCACCCAAGACGGACAGGCCACAGCAGAGAACTCAGACCAAGCGTGATCCACCTGGAGAAGGAAATGGCAACCCACTCCAGTATGTTTGCCAAGAAAACCCCATGGACAGTATCAAAAGGCTAAAAGATATGACGCCGGAAGATGAGCCCCTCAGGTCGGAAGGTGTCCAATATGCTACTGAGGAAGAGCAGAGGACAAGTACAAGTAACCCCAGAAAGAGTGAAGCGGCTGGGCCAAAGCCGAAAGGACGCTCAGTTGTGGATGTGTCTGATGGTGAAAGGAAAGTCCGATGCTGCAAAGAACAATACTGCATAGGAACCTGGAATGTAAGATCTATGAATCAAGGTAAGCTTGACGTGGTCAAAAATGAGATGGCAAGACTGAACATCGATATCCTAGGAATCAGTGAACTAAAGTGGACAGGAATGGGCGAATTTAACTCAGAAGACCATTATATCTACTACTGTGGCCAGGAATCTCGTAGAAAAAATGGTGTGGCCTTTATAGTCAACAAGAGAGTGCAAAAGGCAGTACTGGGATACAATCTCAAAAATGACAGAATGATTTCTGTCCGATTCCAAGGCAAACCATTCAACATCACAGTAATCCAAGTCTATGCCCCAACCACTGATGCAGAAGAGGCTGAAGTGGACCGGTTCTATGAAGACCTACAACACCTCCTAGAACTAACACCAAAAAATGATGTCCTCATCATCATAGGGGACTGGAATGCTAAAGTAGGAAGTCAAAAGGTAACTGGAATAACAGACAAGTTTGGCCTTGGAAAGCAAAATGAAGCAGGGCAAAGGTTAACAGAGTTTTGTCAAGAGAACACACTGGTCATAGCGAACACCCTTTTCCAACAACCTAAGAGGCGACTCTACACATGGACATCACCAGATGGGCAACACCGAAATCAGATTGACTATATAATTTGCAGTCAAAGATGGAGAAGCTCTATCCAGTCAGTAAAAACAAGACCTGGAGCTGACTGTGGTTCAGATCATGAGCTACTCATTGCAAAATTCAGACTTAAACTGAAGAAAATTGGGAAAACCACGAGGCCATTCAGGTTTGACCTAGATCGCATCCCTGATGAATATACAGTAGAGGTGAAGAATAGATTCAAGGGTCTGGATTTGATAGATAGAGTGCCTGAAGAACTATGGACAGAGGTTCGTGACATCGTACAGGAGGCAGCAATCACCACCATCCCAAAGAAAAAGAAATGTAAGAAAGCAAAGTGGCTTTCTGATGAGGCTTTACAAATAGCAGAGGAAAGAAGGAAAGCGAAAGGCAAAGGCGAAAAGGAAAGATTTACCCAACTGAACGCAGATTTCCAGAGAACAGCAAGGAGAGATAAGGAGGCCTTCCTGAATGAACAGTGCAAAGTAATAGAAGAAAACAATAGAATGGGAAGGACTAGAGATCTCTTCAAGAAAATTGGAGAAATCAAGGGAGCGTTCCATGCAAAGCTGGCCATGATAAAGGACAAAAACGGTAGGGACCTAACAGAAGCAGAAGAGATTAGGAAAAGATGGCAAGAATACACAGAAGAACTATACAAGAAAGACCTCAATGTCCTTGACAAACACGACGGTATAATCACTGACCTTGAGCCAGACATCCTGGAATGTGAAGTTAAATGGGCCTTAGAAAGCATTACTAACAACAAAGCTAGTGGAGGTGATGGTATTCCAGCTGAGCTATTCAAAGTCTTAGAAGATGATGCTGTTAAAGTTCTGCACTCCATTTGCCAGCAAATTTGGAAAACGCAACAGTGGCCACAGGATTGGAAAAGATCAGTATACATTCCAATCCCAAAGAAGGGCAATGCCAAGGAATGTTCAAACTATCGCACAATTGCACTCATATCACACGCTAGCAAGGTCATGCTCAAGATCCTACAAGCTAGGCTTCAACAGTACGTGGATAGAGAACTACCAGAAGTACAAGCTGGGTTTCGAAGAGGTAGAGGAACGAGAGATCATATTGCCAACATTCGCTGGATTATGGAGAAAGCAAGAGAGTACCAGAAAAATATCTACTTCTGCTTCATTGACTATGCTAAAGCCTTTGACTGTGTGGATCACAACAAACTATGGCAGGTCCTTAAAGAGATGGGAGTACCAGACCACCTCACATGTCTCTTGAGAAACCTGTATAAGGGCCAAGAAGCGACAGTTAGAACCGGATACGGAACAACTGATTGGTTCAGCATAGGAAAAGGAGTACGACAAGGATGTATACTGTCACCTTGCTTATTTAATATATATGCAGAGTACATCATGCGAAATGCTGGCCTGGATGAATCACAAGCGGGAATTAAGATTGCTGGGGAAAAGATCAACAACCTCAGATATGCAGATGATACCACTCTAATGGCTGAAAGTGAAGAGGATCTAAAGAACCTCTTGCTCAGAGTAAAAGAGGAGAGCGCAAAAGTGGGCTTGAAGCTCAACATCAAAAAAACTAAGATCATGGCATCCGGCCCCATCACTCCTTGGCAAATAGAAGGGGAAGCTGTGGAAGTAGTGACAGACTTCACGTTCCTGGGATCCCAGATCACCGCAGACTGTGACTGCAGCCATGAAATTAAAAGACGCCTGCTCCTTGGGAGGAAAGCGATGGCGAACCTAAACAGCATGATAAAAAGTAGAGACATCACCCTGCCAACAAAAGTCCGCATGGTCAAAGCAATGGTATTCCCAGTAGTCATGTATGGCTGCGAGAGCTGGACTATAAGGAAGGCCGAGCGCCGAAGAATAGATTCTTTTGAACTATGGTGCTGGAGGAGACTCTTGAGAGTCCCTTGGACTGCAAGAAGAACAAATCAGTCAATCCTCAAAGAAATCAACCCTGACTGTTCCCTGGAAGGCCAGATAATGAAACTGAAGCTCAAATACTTTGGCCACCAAATGAGAAGGGAGCACTCACTGGAGAAGACCCTGATGCTTGGAAAGATTGAAGGTCAAAGAAGACGGGGACGGCAAAGGATGAGATGGTTAGACAGTGTCATCGATGCAACGAACATGAAGTTGAGCCAACTTCAGAGGACGGCAGAAGACCGGAAGGCCTGGAGAGAGCTCGTCCATGGGGTCGCGAAGAGTCGGACTCGACTGTGCGACTGAACAACAACAACAAAAAATTTACTCATCAAGGTACTTCTTGTGTGTGTTATCAATCTGACCTTATTTTGCCAGTGTTTGTACCTTTTTCTTTTAAAAGAATGCATTTCCCTCACTCGAATAAGGCTATCACTTTTTAAAACAAAGTCATAGTTAATTTTACAGTTTCCTTCATATTGCTATTTAACTATGCTGGCATCTTCATGAATACATCTGAACCCTTTCTAATTAGCCCAATTTGTGATTTTAAATAACCTCCAAGAGACTTGACCATTCTCACTCTGCTTTTCAATGTACTATAACTAATATCCTCATGTTTGAAAACGTTCCTTTTCAGAAATTAATGACTCTTTCACGTGGAGGTTTTGGTCTGCATCCCGCCCCCCACCCACAGCAGAAGGCTTCTTTTGAGATTCCATGTGACATTGTCATACATTTGCCCATTTTCTGGGTTTTCTCTGGCTTTGCTCCATTTCCCTTTCAAACCTGCTTGGGTGTTATCTTTCCTATATGATCATGCTGAAAGTGGGTTTGCAAACAGTGTCAACAGGAAGGTGCAGATTGCCATACACCTCCCTGTCCACATCTTGTGCAATTTCCTCTTTCATTTCCCCTCACACCCACCATTCCCTCTGCTCCCCTTTTTTGTTAGCAGCAGTAGGTATACCCCAATAGCAACATTACAGTGGTATACCTACCACTTTGAAAGTATTCTGGCAGGGGGTGGCAGATGCAGGCACAGGAGGAAATGGAGGAAAGAACAAAGAATTTCCATTGCTTCTGCATTCACAATGGCAGTGAGAACGCAAAATCATCCCCACATGGAAGCAACTGAAATATGACTTTGTTGGACTTTCCCAGGCAGTTTTCCATTCACATATACATTCCAAGCACTCTGGTCACACTTATTTTTAAGCAGTCCCTGGGCACCACAGTATTAAAGGTCATCTTCTTGTCAGCTCTATGTCCATTTGTTCTAACAGTCATATATTGTATCTAACAGCCTGTCTTCATTAGAATTATCTGAAGTCGCTTATTATTACATGTTATCTTCTGGCTACCTCCTTATTCTTTTCTTCATCTAAAAATCATTTGAGTTTTTGTTAGGGGACAAGTAATACTAATTTGTACAACTAGTATTCATTTGGTATTTCTACTCAGTTATTCTGCGGCTGAATGTGTTTCTCCTAAGATTTTAAATTATTGCACACGATCCATACACAAAACACCACTACTGTCAGCACAAGCAACTCTGTGATTGTGTTACATGTACATTTTGCTATTTATATTCAGGGAAAACTTCCTATCCACTGATTTATCACTGTGTCAACATTCTTACTGTAAGTTCCCTTTTAGCACCAGCTATTTCCAGAGACTTTTAGCACCAGAGGATTTCCAGAGAACAGCAAGGAGAGATAAGGAGGCTTTCCTGAATGAACAATGCAAAGTAATAGAGGAAAACAATAGAATTGGAGAAATTGGAGAAATCAAGGGATTGTTCCATGCAAAGCTGGTCATGATAAAGGACAAAAATGGTAGGGACCTAACAGAAGCAGAAGAGATTAGGAAGAGATGGCAAGAATACACAGAAGAACTATACAAGAAGGATCTAAATGTCCTTGACAACCACAATGGTGTGATTACTGACCTCGAGCCAGGCACCCTGGAGTGCGAAGTCAAATGGGCCTTAGAAAGCATTACTAACAACAAAGCTAGCAGAGGTGATGGTATCCCAGCTGAGCTATTCAAAGTCTTAAAAGGTGATGCTGTTAAAGTGCTGCACTCAATTTGCCAGCAAATTTGGAAAACGCAACAGTGGCCACAGGATTGGAAAAGGTCAGTTTACATTTCAGTCCCAAAGAAGGGCAATGCCAAGGAATGCTCAAACTGTCGCACAACTGAGACGCGTGGGCGACGCGGCATGTGCAGCTGCAGAGGAGGTGAGCTCCCGAGCAGCTGACTGTTTCTCAGCAATTAAAGGGTCTCTGAATTCTCAGAGACCACCATCTCGCCTCGGGGAAGAGGTGAGAGGTCCAAGGAGCTTGAAGCGGAGGTCCTGCGGGGATGGCAGCCTGCTGTGAGGCTAACCGCTTGCTCTGAAGGGGGCTGAGGACCGGCGTCCATCAAATGGACAGAGCTGTCGTCAAAATGCCACAGCCAAGAGACGGAGGGTCGCTTTGAACTTAAGCACAAAACTGTGAGTTAAAGGAATATTGCTACATCTCAAATAAGAACCTGAGCAAATAACAGACCGGAGCAGATGATTTTCCTCCCTAATGTGAGTTAAGCAGCCACAGGCAAAAAGGGAGGACGTCATTAAATCAATAGTGCTTTGACATCGCAGAGGGGGAGTCGGAGTGTATAGACTTTTAGGCTTGTTGTTAAGAGAAAAAGCTTATTCTGGAAGAGGGGGATTGAAAATAAAGCGATTGGGTGTGGAATTTGCCTGCAGGCAGGAATATTTGTGGACCATAAACCGGTGTATATGGAACTTCAAACTACAAGAAATAGAACTAGATGGACCATGAATACAAAGCTATTGAGAAATGACAAGTTTGTGATGAAAATGAGAGAAGAACTGAAACAATTTTTTATCAAAAATAAAAAACAAGAAACATCTTTGAAAGTTATCTGGGATACAATGAAAGCATTCGCAAGAGGTATGTTAATACAAGAAGCATCCAAAATTAACAAACAAAGGAGAAAAGAATACGAGGATTTGCAGAAAAAAATAAAACAGGAAGAGATAATGATGCTTAAAGTAGATAAAGGAGAGAGTAAAAGACTTAAAATACTACAACATCAAATGAATTGTTTACTAAAAGAAGAACTTGCAAAGAAACTGTTCTTTGCTAAACAAAATTACTTTGAAAATGCAAATAAACCTACAAGATGGTTGGCTTACAAAATTAATCAGCAAAGAGAAAGAACATTCATCAAAGTTTTGAAGAAAGGAGGGAAGGAAATATATAGAAAGGACGAAATTAAAAAAGCAATGGAAGAATACTATAAAACTTTATATAGAGGAATAGTGGTAGATAAAGGAAATGTCAAAGACTACCTGAAAACTCACCAACTTCCAAAAATAACAGAAACACAAAGAAAAATTCTAAATCAACAGGTTACAATGATGGAAGTGGTAGAGGCAATTAAGAGACAGAATAGAGGCAAATCACCAGATGGACTTCCAATCGAATTTTATTCAATTTTTCAAGACCAATTGTCTTTGACCTTTAAAGATATTTGTAACGTAGCAAGAGAACAAGGAGAGATACCGGATTCATGGAAGGAGGCATATATTTCATTGATACATAAACAAAACACAGATGAAAAAGAGATGAAAAACTATAGACCGATATCTTTATTGAATGTCGACTATAAAATATTCACCTCCCTATTGGCACAGAGACTCAAAATAATTATGGTGGAGATCATAAATGTAGATCAATCAGGATTCCTTCCCAAAAGAGAAATGAAAAAAAACTTGAGAATCTTGATGAATGTCTTAGAGTATTATGAAGCCCGTTGTGAAAAACAGATGGCTATAATATTCTTGGATGCAGAGAAGGCATTTGACAATGTTAACTGGTTGTTTATGACAGAAGTGCTTCAGATGTTAGAGATGGGCGAAAACTTTACTAAGATGCTCCATTCAATATACAAAGAACAAAAGGCAAAAGTGATTGTAAACGGAGAACTAACGAGCTATATTGAAATACAGAAAGGCACAAGACAAGGTTGCCCATTATCTCCATTGCTATTTATTATGGTGTTAGAAGTACTAAACGAAACTATTAGAAAAGAAGATAGAATAAGAGGTCTACACTTAAAGAAAGAACAATTTAAACTCTTAGCATTTGCAGATGATGTGGCATACATTCTAGAGAATCCAACGGAAACCGCAAGGATGCTGTTGGAGAAAATTAAAGAATTTGGAGAATTAGCGGGCTTTAAGATAAATACGGATAAGACCAAAATAATAACAAAGAATATGGAGGAAAGAACAAAGGAAAGATTGCAGGAAATTACTGATTGTCAGATAGTTAAGAAATCGAAATACCTGGGAATAATAGTGACTAACAAATGTAGCTCATTGTATGAAGATAACTACAAAGAATTATTTCAAAAAACTAAACAAGATCTGGAAAAATGGAAAGATTTAAAAATATCTATGATGGGAAGAATGGCTATTATGAAAATGAATATTTTACCCAGGTGGATGTTCTTATTTCAAAACATACCAATTTTACAAAACCAAGGGCTGTTTAAAGAGCTGGATAAAATTACAAGGTTTATCTGGCAAGGGAAGAAAGCACGTATAAGTTTAAAAATGCTACAAGAGGCGAAGGAAAGAGGAGGCTTTGCAGTGCCGAATTGGATGTTGTATTATAGAGCCGTGGCACTGACCTGGATTAAAGAATGGATCACTCTGGGAGACAAAAGACTATTAAAACTAGAAGGACATGATTTACTGATGGGTTGGAATGCGTTTTTGTGGTATGAAAAGACCACTTCTCAAAAATACTTTAAGCAACATTGGTTGAGGGCTTCATTATGGAAAGTCAGGGACTCAATACACAAAAACTTTTATATAAAAAGATCAAGACTGATTTCACCTTTGGAAGCATTTACCTTGCCTACGGTGTACGCAGAAGGAGACCCACTAAGATATCAGGACATGTTGGATAAAAAAGATAATCTTAAGATTCCAGAACATTTAACTTGGTGGCAGAAGGCACAACTGGAGTCAACATACCTTAAAGATAAGAAACTGGGTTTTAATAATAAAATAACAGAACTAGAAAATGTTTTAATGTATACAGGGGGGAAATGATAAAGAAAACTTATAAGATCTTATTACAGGATATAATGTTAGATGAGATTATTAAGAAAAATATGGTTGCATGGATTCAGAATTTAGGCTATACTGTGAACTTAGAAGATTGGGAGCAAATATGGATGAAAAATGTTAATATGACTAAGGCTGTTGCTTATAAAGAAAATATGTATAAGATGTTTTATAGATGGTATGTTACTCCAGATAGGTTAGCAAAGCAAAGTAGTAAGTGTTCAGATAAATGTTGGAAGTGTAAAAATAAGGTAGGCACATTTTATCATATGTGGTGGTTATGTGATGTCTCAAAAATCTTTTTGAAATGGGTACATTGTATGATGGAAAAAATAGTAAGATGTAACATCCCCTTTACTCCAGAATTGCTTTTGTTAAATGTCTTTCCGAAAGAGTTTAAGGAAACGGATAGATATTTGATTGTATATATGTCAACGGCGGCAAGGATATTATATGTCAAATACTGGAAGACCCAAGAAACACCAACTAAACAAGAATACATCAATAAACTATTAGAAGCGGAGGAAATGGATAAATTAACCATGGAAATGAGAGGTACAAAGAAATGGACATTTCAAAAAACGTGGAAGAGACTATATGATTGGTACAATGAGAATGGAGTTAAAGATTAAGCTGATATGACAAAATTAACATTGGAGTGTGTAGCAATATATAATAATGGAATTAGAGAATATTAACAAATGTTAGAGAACAATGAAGCGATGGAGTAGATGTAGTAACAAATTGCAATAAATCTCTTGGCCTATATGTTGTTCGTTGTAGTTGTTTATGTCTGTGTGTAGGAATATAAGAAAATAATAAATATGTACCTTTGGGTACTTAAAAAAAAAAACTATCGCACAACTGCACTCATTTCACATGCTAGCAAGGTCATGCTCAAGTTCCTACAAGTTAGGCAGGATAGTGATCAAAAATATACTTCTGTAATCAAAACTGTATGGCTGTGAGAGTTGGACTATAAGGAAGGCTGAGCACCGAAGGATAGATTCTTTTGAATTATGGTGCTGGAGAAGACTCTTGAGAGTCCCTTGGACTGCAAGGAGATCAAATCAGTCAATCCTAAAAGAAATCAACCCCAACTGTTCCCTGGAAGGCCAGATACTGAAGCTGAAGCTCAAATACTTTGGCCACGAAATGAGAAGGGAGCACTCACTGGAGAAGACCCTGATGCTGGGAAAGATTGAAGGTCAAAGAAGAAGGGTACCTCAAAGGTTGAGCTGGTTAGACAGTGTTATCGATGCAATAAACCTGAAATTAAGCAAACTCTGGAGGACAATGGAAGACAGGAGGGCCTGGTGTGATGTGGTCCATGAGATCGCAAAGAGCCGGACTCAACTGTGTGACTAAACAACAACAACTCTATATCAGGGGTAGACAAAATCTGGATGACCGCAGATCTCCTAAAGCCCTTGATTCAGAAACCACAAAAACTCTTAATTACCTATGGCTCTACATCTGTAACATCTTTCAGGACCAGTGTAGTTGCCTCCCCCTGCCCATCCTGAATTCCAGAAAGATTTCACTATTGTAAGGATGGTCTCCCAATCCTATGGAAACCTGCCTTGCCGCCTACTCCACAAGTGATCCTCTATAGTTCAGGTATATTAAAAGAAAAGTTGCAAACAAATTATTACCTTTCTGCCTTTGACCTCATCATCTGTGAGATGGCGGTATTAACTGGCTGCCTGTGACATTATTTGCATAGCATTTTTAGGGTTTGACGTCTGAATTCCTGTTGCATAGTAACCCAGATGTGAATTTGTACTTGTACAGGCAGATATTCTTATGTATGGCATACATGATGCAACAAGTAATTGTGATGAACTCCATCCCAAGAAAAGAGCCTTTTGAAGCTGGCTCCAGCTGGTGGATGCTGACACACAGGTCTAAATAAAGTAGATCTTTCAGTGCTGAAGTTTGTCCAGCCCTGCTTTACAGTGCCTCTACTCCAACGTACTGTTGTGTTGCCAGCATTCAATGTGGGGGATGATACTTCATAATCCTAGGATATCTAGTCAGGAATCTGGCCTACTCTGGGGCACTTAAGTTTAGCATTTGGTCTACAAATGAGAACTAAGCCTTAATGTAAAATCTAATACTGAACTATTCAGCACCTTTAAAGCCTGAAGGTATTCAACCTGTATAACTCGGCTCTTAGAACACAGTGCCTTCTACATTTAGGTTTTACAATGTGGCTTTTTAAATTAAGTTTTCAGCCCATTAGACTTGCTCTGAATTTTATTAGATTTTGAAAGACCAAAATCCTACCATTAGAGGCTAAACTCACCCACTATTAACTTAAACTTCAACCTCTTAAATGCTACACAACAGGAAGCAGCCATTATTAAGAGTCCAGTTCCATTCAAGCATCTGCTAAAGTACATAATGCCCCACAAAGGGTCATGGTCTTTCAATAAACAATGTTTTAAAAATTGCGCCTGGACTCTTAATAAACTTTCTAAATAGGTTACCCTCGGTTTGGCCTGCAATCGGAAAGGATGTTTCATGGTAAGTAAATGGCACTTAGCTGGGGTCAAATTCTTATTAGCACAGTGTTGATTTGGCTCTCTGCTAAAAGAGCAAGAGAATAATGGGAAGTTCATGAAGGGAACAGCCATTCTTTGTCTTCAAAAGCTAATCTGAAAAGCTAGTCTTAAAGTGCCACCTAGATCCCTTGAGGCTTTCAAATATGGGTGCAATTTGACATCTGAATTTCAGTGATTAAGTTTGCCTTTCTGTTGATTTTGGAGGTGTTCACTGTAGTGAATCAAATACATAATTTGGTGGTAGGACACTAGAGGGTGAAAAGGCAAAATGTCAAACAGCTGTCAGTAGGTGACTGATGGGTTCAAGTTGGACAATGCCAGAAACAAGTTGCTTGGTTCAGGCTGAGAATCTGTAACTCACTGATCTAGTCTGGACAGTAGACAACTGCTCAATAGTTGAATTGCTTATGGCTAAATGACTTATGAACATCCCTCAGCTCAAGACCGATGGCTGTAGTTCTTCTTTCCTAGTTGCTTCTAGTGCAGGGGTCCCCAACCTTCCTGACCCTGTAGGGACTTCTGGAACTTTGAAGAAGCACAGCAAGCACCACCAACATAAAATGGCTGCGGGGGAGGGGGAATCACAAAAACACTGGGAGGTTCTAAGCCAAGTGCCCTATGATGAGAGCAGCTACTTCCAAAATGATGCCTCCTGCTCCAATGATGTAGTAAAGTCAGGCGAGCACCAGAATAAACACTGTATAACATAAGGGGAAACTGCTCCTACCTCTGCTAAACAGCACATTGGTTTGCTGTAATCTAGTTAGTCTTTACAACATTAGTTTAATATACATGGAAGATGCAGAATATTGTACATGTACTTTCTAACTGCCATATCTTCACAATGAATTTTCTTCTTATCCTTTGCATTAGTGGAAACCTGAGACTAGTCAGAAGCGTCATTATTTTCTTTAATCAAGGACTGATAAAGCACAACGTCAGTAGCATACTGCAGGCAGCAAGTTCAAACAAGCGACCGTGTTTAGAAAACCGACATTTAAACGGTCACTTGTTTTAGAGTTTAGATGAGTTAGGGATCTCACAGAGGCCATTTTCGGGTCAAACTTTTAAAGGGAAGTCATTTTTTGGAGGGGTTGGATTGATTCGCCCTGGTGGTTCTGCGCATGCACCAAGATAGTTCCCCCCCATTCTACGGAGGAACGCCTATGCACATGCGCAAACTGAGAAAAAAATTAAAAACCCGTCGACGCACGCTCACATGCGTCAGTAGTATAGACGCTGGGGAGCGACATGACTGCGCGGTGAGGCGGGATAAGGGAGGTGTGATTGCGATTCTCCAGATCAAATATAACCCGGTTAGAACCGAAGCAGTTTAACCCGCTCTCAACACAACATCTGACTGCACCCTAAGAGCAACTGGCTGAACTGCTAAAGGAACAGAACAAGGTAAGTTAGAAGTGTCTCCCTGATCCAGGGCAAGTGAATTCTGACTCAGGCCGATATATACAAGTAACAATTTAGGAATTCAGTTTGAAAACAGAAATACACACAAAAAATCCCAACCACATTTATTAAGCCATAGTTGTGAAAAAGAGATGAACAATCTGTCATTTTTATATCAGTTTTCTCTATATGAAACTATAGTGCTACCCTATGCAGATACAAGAATCATTCTGAAACACAAGTAATTGCTGTGATCAGAACAAAAAAATATTCTGAAGCCAGATGCACACTAGCTACACTAAGAGCACAGGGAGCTCAAACCTCGGCTCACCATTATCCAATCAATAACCAGATTCCATTAATACTATCAACTTCAGCACTCTCCTTCAAAAATGCTACAATACTGATTTTTTTTAAAAAAACCTACCACATAAAACCACAATTGGAGTTCTTAGAGCATGAGTGTTCTCTGACATGTGAAAAATGTTACTTAAGATCTCAGATAAGATCGCATCCAAACTTTAAGTAGGAAATAATGTTTTGCATTAAAACTACGAAAAACTGAGGCCACCCCATTCCAAAATGAAGCCATAAATCTATATATTTGCAACTAAGCAACTTCCTATAATTCAACATATGTACAAAATAAACCAGCTTTTAAAAAAAATCAAAATGCAGCTATCTGTCATGGCCCCAATTAATCGCACATTTCTATGTTTTCCACCTTCAGTCTTACATTTAATAACAAAAGTTGTACATTATCCTGAATATCCCATTTACCCCACTTGAGTCTTGAGAGCAGCATTTTTGGTGTCTGGAACTATGACCCTTGAGGGTTTTTTGGTTTTTTTTTAATGAGAGCACCTGGGAAAAGTCGTATTTACCAAAGTACTGAGGTTCAAATCAAGACAGACCAGTAATGTTCTCACTGTAGTAGTTGTTCAGTCGCACAGTCGAGTCCGACTCTTCGCGACCCCATGGACCAGATCACGCCAGGCCCTCCTGTCTTCCGCTGTTCTCTGAAGTTTGCTGAATTTCATGTTTGTTGCATCGATGACACTGTCTAACCATCTCATCCTTTGCCGTCCCCGTCTTCTTTGACCTTCAATCTTTCCCAGCATCAGGGTCTTCTCCAGTGAGTGCTCCCTTCTCATTTGGTGGCCAAAGTATTTGAGCTTCAGTTTCATTATCTGGCCTTCCAGGGAACAGTCAGGGTTGATTTTTTTTTAGGATTGACTGATTTGATCTCCTTGCAGTCCAAGGGACTCTCAAGAGTCTTCTCCAGCACCATAGTTCAAAAGAATCTATTCTTCGGCGCTTGACCTTCCTTATAGTCCAACTCTCGCAGCCATACATGACTACTGGGAATACCATTGCTTTGACCATGCGGACTTTTGTTGGCAGGGTAATGTCTCTACTTTTTATTATGCTGTTTAGGTTCACCATCGCTTTCCTCCCAAGGAGCAGGCGTCTTTTAATTTCATGGCTGCAGTCACAGTCTGCGGTGATCTGGGATCCCAGGAACGTGAAGTCTGTCACTACTTCCACGACTTCCCCTTCTATTTGCCAAGGAGTGATGGGGCCAAATGCCATGAGTGAGAACAAGCATCAAATGGTTTCATGGTCAATGTCCAAGGCAAAGATGGAACTTTTTATGATACGTTAGCACATAAATCAAACAGACCATGGACTAATTTCTTTGAAATATAACACTGTTCTCTGACACCATTCTGGTTAAGTCACTGGAAGCAAAGAAGCAAACCATTGGTCTTGCAGCATCCTAGTTTCAGAACTTTCTAGAGACTGTTTCATCAAACCTCGAACTGTCTTCATGGCTACAATCAGATGAGCTGCTTGATCTGATGTTGTTGCTGTTCTCTTCCAGATTTAAAATACATGATCAGACAGCATTGCCCGTATCCCGCTCCCCAGTCACTGACCTCCCATTCTCCCCCCTCCTCCAATCGGTGTTTTCTGATACCGGAGAAAGTCCAAAGTTTATGGATTGTCTGGTTTCACCCCACATTCCTGGATGTATAAACTCTCCATCACAGTCTCAAGCTGGAAGGGAAGTCTGAACCTTCCCTTCAGTTTTTGCTCCTTTTTAATAACGATCAGTTAGCGATATGAGCATGAACGGATCTCCGCCTCAGGAGGCACCACTTGTGTGTTTATGTGCCACAATGTTTTGTTAGTGTTGCTCAAAAACAACACAGGTGTGGGTGCTGTTTTTGAACAACAAATTCAAGAAAAAAGCCCCTTTCTGCAGTTTCTTGGGGTGGGATGGCGATGAAAATAGTCCCTATACAGGCTCCCATATCAGCGGCCAGGATTCCGCCCCCAGAACTTTACTCCAAGCCACTTCATAATATTGCTCCGGCAGGAAAGCTCTAGAGAGAGAGAAAAAGGAGAAAGTTCCCTATGAAATGAGTGGGAAAAGGAGTGATTTCTGGTGGAGAAATACAGTTGTACTGGAACCAATTATCACAATACTTGGTGGACGTTTGTGGAGCTGTCAAAAAGGAGCTGGTGCTTCGACTACGCACTTGTGCACATGTATGACAAAGGGTGCCACCCGACTGTCTGTGCTGTGGTTATCACATAGCAATAATCTGAATGGGCAACCATAGGGTAAGCATGCAGTGCAGTGGGTTAAAGGTCTGAATGAAATTCTCCATGGAAAAAAACAACCCGACGAAATTAGAAGTGCGACCAGACCGCCCTAAGTCTGTCATCTGACCGCAGACCATGCTTCAGAAAGATATCCTCTGTCAACCAGACATTACACTCCATTAGGAGACCAATAACCTTCCCTCAATGCAGGTAGGCTGTCTATTACAATAAGAGGAAGAAGCACAGCAAGACTGGCCTCTGACTTGCTAGCTGCCCACTTCTCTCCCCTACAAACACACCAAATTGTATGGCAGCCCTTTTTACCTTGGATATTACAAACAAAGCCGTCAGCTCCCCCCACCAGGGCATCAGGCTTCTAGGTGGGAGGGGGAAAGAAGAATTAAGCCACTGTTCTCAACCCCCCCATCCACTTTCTGCTATACTGCTATCACTTGCAAGCAAAGCGTTAATTAGGGCCATGACAGATAGTTATAATGGCTAAGGCAAACAGTACCCGCTATTCTACAGAATGAGAGCCTTTCCTGTGCCAAAAAGCTAACAATGTGATTGGGGGAAAGACACCATGCACAGAACTGTCACATGTGGCACAAATATGGGCAAAGCATTATGATTAGTTAGGATGCCTTTTGGAATATGTACCTACTGAATCACTCCTACTCCTTGCTATCATCCGTCCCCTACCCCCAAGGGAAGCAGAAATGAAAACACTGCACAGTAAAATGGAAAGTGTGCAGCTGCAGTCATCACAGTGCTGCCGGGGGGAGGGGGGACACACACACCAGAAGCAGTTTAATTGGTTCAGAATGAGAAGAAATTTCATTTGGATTAATTACCTTCCTGAGATTTACAAGCAATGGGTGTTTCGCTAGAAGTCTGATTAGCATCTGAATGCACATCCTACTACCAGATATGAGGATGTCATGAGATCTCCTGTGCGTAACTCTGTATGCATCTGTTCCCCTGGCACCTCCTCTGAGTTAGATGCCAATTCTTCTTTTCCCCATTTTGATTATTTACCTTCCCTTTATTCTCTTCATTGATCGTTTCAGTGGCCCTATGGTATTAGTCCACTTTGCTGTGTGGGCGCTCCTGGTCACTTACCAATTTGTCTACTTTACTATATTTAGAAAGCCATCTCAAGAATGACAAGGCAACATAATTTTTGTTTTAATGTTGCAGAGGAATGCTACAAAGGTACACATAAGCCAGTATGCCTTCCCCTTTAGCACATGTGAGGGCTTGCATGTTCTGACTCAGTGACTGGCTGAACACTTTCTGTCTGCAACTGAGGGACAGAAATATAAATGTGCTTTATATTTCAGAAGCAACAATGAATCACAAGCTGCAAGGCCAAACAGTAAGGAAAGGTGGTGCACACTGCCATCTATAATGGGAGCTCCTTTTCCCCGTCCCTGGTCGACATGCTCATTATTTCAGACTCATTCGGATCAAGTTTTGGCAGCCTCCCTCCTTCAGTCCCCCACTACAGCCAGACACAAAGCTATTACCAAGACTCCAGGTTCTACATTTGATGAGTGGACACAGTATAATCCACACAATAAATGTACTTCACTCAAGAAGTTCACAGTCTCAGCCAAGGACCTCACCCTGTGGAGCAAGATAAGAATCTCTGAAACACTGTGGTATTCCCCAGGTAACTGGAGACTATTTATTATCACAACTAACTACGAGGAACAGACAACAAGAGATCTAGGAGGTTTCAGAATTGTAATTGCTCACCTCTAATCAGCGATGCCAAAGGAAGCTAGGAGACTGAATATGCCAAAGGGAAGACCAACCAAGCCAGCACAATTAACACTCAGACTGGCAGGAATTCATAAAGCAGATGGCACCCATGTTCATTGCTGATGGCAAAGCAATTGTCAAAAAGAGAAGGGAACAGCTACATTGTTAAGTCAGGACCTGTGCAATTACCAATTGAAGGCTGCTCACAATGCCATCCTACGTGTCTCAGCAAATAATGATTTTTCATGACTGACCGGATTTATTTTAGATGTTTATATTTTCATTGTGTATTAATGTTTATAATTTTTGTTGTTCAGTCGCACAGTCGAGTCCGACTCTTCGCGACCCCATGCTTATAATAGGCCTGGCTAATTAATTTTTTTATGGCTGACCCTAACTGTCTGTTGTGGGGAGGGGAAGGGAAAGGAGTTTGTAAGCCGCTCTGAGACACCTTTGGGTAGTGAAGGGCGGGGTATAAATCCGATCTCTTCTTCTTCTTCGTAATCCAGCATTAATTTGCTCTTGTATCTTATCTTGTATCCTGTATTTTCAATGCTGTTCTTAGTTTGAATAATTTTTATCACTATGTTCTTAATATTTTATCGTGATGGCCTCTGGCTACATAGAATAAATCTCTATTACATTACATTGCCAACTTAAGTGGGAATGTTTACAACCTGTGCAAGAACAAACCCAGATCTTTTAAACTGCCTTTCAACTACCAGGGAAGACAGTTCCCAAGCAGCTGGCCGGCCAAACAGCAGTGATACTTGCTCTGTGCTCATGACAAGCCCCTGCAGCTCTTCTGAGCAATGTACAGTACTATTGTTTATAACTTACAAAACGTATTTTTACAAGTCGTTCAGAAGCCCAAGTTTTGATACAGCGCAGTGGAGAATAGCCATGTCCCTGTGCAGTATCATGGGGCAAACAGCAGTTGTAAAGCAAACAGCACCCAGTGGCAGGGGTGATATTCAATTTGAAACTGAGGGTGAGCACTGCATTAGCCAAGTTCACAGACCAATACTAAATTATTCAGGATAGTAAAAACCAGGCAGATTGTGAAGAGGATCTCAATAAATTGGGTGCGGGGGCAACAATACGGCCACTGAAGTTCAACGTGCATAAGGCGATGCATATTGAAACAAAAAATCCTAACTTTTGATATGTTGATGGCATATGACCTGACAGATTGAAAGAGATCTTGGAACTGTAGTGGAAAGCACAATGAAAATGTCACCCAACCATGTGACAGTGATAAAAAAGGCAAATTCCATGCTAGGAAATAATAGGAAAGGGACTGAAAATGAAACAGCCAACAATATTGCAATGCCCTTACTTATATGGCCTCAGTTAGAATACTGAGTTCAGTTCCGTTTGCCCTATCTCAGAAAGGATACTGAAGAGCTAAAAAGGTAAGCAGGAGGGTGACCAAGATGGTTAGAGGGTTAGAGCACCTTTCCTTTAAGGGAAAGCAAAAGTCTGTGGGATTCACTACTAGTGGATAGAGATGGCCCCAAGCATAGATAGCTTTAAGGGAGGTTAGACAGATTCATGGAGAGGTCATCCACTCTGGGTTCAGTTTGAAACAGGCTCCTACGCAGCTTTTCTAAGGAATTTAAATATGCTGAGAGACTCTGATTGTGTTCCCACAGCACCTCACTTAGTTCAATCCTAGTCAGTAAAATCTGCTTATTTGTTAAGAATGAACAACTCAATGGCTGGCATCCAGCTGCACACTTCCAGAGGTGTTAAAATTTCCACCCCTTGAATATGACGTTGCCTACCCCAAGGCAGCCCGAAATACATCCCCGCAGTGCTCTGCCTACATTAATTTTCTTTCCAACAGCAATACATTAGCCAACATTGGGATACGGAGGACTGCCTTGCAATGGCTCTCCTCGTTCCTTTATGGTCGGGGACAGGGGGTGGCACTTAGGGAGGAACTGTCCCAGTGGCACCCACTTGAATGTGGTGTCCTGCAGACAGCGACCCTCTCCCCAGTGTTGTTAAAAATCCATATGCACCCCCTCGCCCAGTTGATCTGGGGGTATGGGCTGGGTTGTCATCAGTACGCTGATGACAGCAGCTCTATCTGTTGATGGATGGCCAGCCGGAGTCCGCCCCAGAGGTGTTAGCCAGAGCACTACAGGCTGTGGTGGATTGGCTTACACAGAGCCAATTGAAACTCAACCCAATGAAGATGGAGGTCCTGTACCGGGCTTGTGGGGATCTGGAATCCAGTTCCCAACCCTCAATGGGGCGCCTTTGGTGCTGGCGCTGAGTGTTAAGAGTCTAGGGGTTATCTTGGATCCCTCCCTTTCTATGGAGGCCCTGGTTGCCACCTTCTATCATCTTCAGCTGGTCAAGCAACTGGTTCCCAATCTCACTTCCCAGGACCAGGGGTCATTTCCTGCAGGAGCGCACAGGAGCGGAGCTCCGGCAGTAAGAAGCCCAGGGGGCGGGCACATGCAACAAGCCCCACCCCCTGCTCCCAGCAGCCCTCAGCCAGAGCAAGAAGCAGCCAGGTAAGTTGCAGAGCCCCAACCCCCCGGCCTGCCTTCAGGTATAAGCTCTCCCTCCTCTGTAAGGGCAGATCTGCACGTTCCCCTCCCCAATAGCTAGGAATCCAAAACAGTCCAGCGGAGCCTGAGCAGTGGGTGTTGCCTTCTGACACACTTCCGGTGATGTCAGGGGGTGTGGCATATGCAAATAAGTTATGTTAATGAGTTATGCTAATGAGCTCCTGCTCCTCTTTTTCTACAAAATGACCCCTGCCCAGGACCTAGCTACAGTGATACATGCAATGGTCACTTCCAGGCTTGATCACTGTAACTCGCTCTATGCAGGGCTGCCCCTGAACTTGACTGCAGCTGGTGCAGAATGCAACAGCACATGTGCTGATAGCAATGCCTCTAAGCTATTATTGCCTTAAATGCTGTATGAAATTGGAATTGGGTGACATTGGTGGTTTTAAGTTGTTATGTGAGCCTTAAGGGAGTTATGGGATAGTTGTGAACGGTGTGTGAGTGTATATGAATATTGTTATAGATCACTGAAATGACTGCATCTTTAATTTCGTTGTACTATGTACAATGACAAGTTTATTATTATTATTATTATTATTATTATTATTATTATTGGCACACATTCAGCCAGTGCTCCACCAACTGCACTGGCTGCCTATAGAATAATGGATCCAGTTCAAGGTTCTAGTGCTTTCAAAGCCCTACGCAGCCAGGGACCTGCATATCTCAGGGACCATCTCTCCCCATATGTGCCCTGCAGAGCCTTGCACACAACTGATCAACATCTTCTGGTTGTCCCTGGCCCGAAGGACATCCAGCTTGCCTCAGCTAGGGCCAGGGACAACCAGCATGGTGGAACAAGCTTTCATTGAGATCAGGGCCCTGCAGGATCTACAATTCCACAGGGCTTGCAAAATGGAGCTGTTCTGCCGGGCTTTCAGTTGAGGCAATGGACGTCTGAATTCCATTCTTGGCCTCCCCTGCTGACATCCCTAGCCTAGTGGTTATTGGCTTGATATCCCTCAACACCACTCAGAAGGTTTCCATCTGAGCGCCGCTACTGAAATAACTTTTGCTCTGTTTTTTTATGAAACTTTGAAATTATTAATTTTTTAAAAAGTAATTGTTTTAATCTCCCTTATAAATAAAAGCCGAATGGTGGTGGCACTTCTCTAGAACATTCCACACGCTCCAAAATCAGTTCGCTCTCTGATCTGTCATTCAGAGGGTCTCCCTATCCACTGGCTGCTTTGCCTGAGTCCTGCCTCCAACATTCTAAACATTTTGCTAATCCTCTCCCCCCCATAGCCAGTCAGAACACAGAGGTTATTTGCATATGCAGCCTCATTGGCCTCTGCCTCGGAACACAGAGGTCGTTTGCATATGCGACTTGATTGGCTTTTGCCTCTAACATTCTAAACAGTTTTGCTGTTCTGAGGTAAAATGTTGCCAATCTCCAGGTGAGGGCTGGAGATCACTCAGCATTACAACTGCTTTCCAGATGGCAGAGATCAGTTCCCCTGGAGAAAATGGTGGGCTCTGTATCCTTATATGCTGCTGAGGTGGCCCCCATATGACAGCCAATGGGACGTAGCAATCAGGGCTTCAGAGCACGGGAGAGGCTGCAGGTGTGTGGGGGTGGAAAGCTGAAGTATGAGGGGGAAATAAAGGTAGGTTGATGATTGGCTGGGAAGGAGATAGGGTTGCCAACTCTAGGTGGGAAATTCCTGGAGTTGCGAGGGATGGAGCCTGGAGAGGGTGAGGTTTCAGGAGGCGTGGGACAAAACCATAGACTCCACCCTCCAAACCAACCATTCCCTTCTGGGGAACCATTGTTGCCAATCTCCAGGTGAGGGCTGGAGATCACTCAAAATTACAACGGTTCTTTAGGTAGCAGAGATCAGTTCCTCTGGAGAAAATGGTGGACTCAGTGTCATTATACCCTGCTGAGGTAGCCACAGCACATTGACACTGAGTATCCAAGGTCGGGGCACCCACCCAGAGCCTCTTTCTAGAGGCCGTTGTATTTATTTCCACAACGAGCCTTTTTCCTAGTTTTATATATTGCTTCTCTGTCACAATATTCTACGTGACCTTGTAAACCACCCTGTGCCCGATCGTGGAGAGGGCAGGATATAAATAAAATAAATAAGGGGCAGTTGAGGTGGGACTTTCATTCTTTTCACAGCTGCAACTTGCTACGCTCATGAAGGGTGATCGTTCAATAAACATTTCACTATAAATGTAGATCATATGACAATATTTCATTTGACTAACCGCATTATTTAAACATGGCTTAACTGTCCAACATGCTTGGCTGTTACTTAACCATAAGTATTCAGCACACATATATGGGGGAGAGCATATAGCCATACATAAGAAGCTGACAACTATGTCTTAGTTGTGCATGAAAAAGAGCTTTATCTATAGAAGAGGTATTTCTGACCCGCAAAAGTGTAAAGAAGTTTCAGGTGGAAATCTTCACCAATTTTCAATTAGCCTGTACTTTACAAGATACACTTAATACAAATCAGTTAATTTTCTGTGTAAGAGGTCTGAGTTTTATACTTGACACACTGGAAGTGTTACTTTTTATATATTAATGTTTCTACTGCCCTCTGCTGCCACTACGAGGTTTATTTCAACAGCTGCTAAAAAACCAGCACTGGTGATTTGCCAGCCAACTCAGACAGGCACCTCAATTGTACACACAGTCATCTGCACAGAAGCTTGTTAGAAATCTTCATTAAGAAACATGGTACTCCATGGAGAAGCAGATGACAATACTGCGTACAACAAGAATCACTCCATAAATGGTTTGCAGTCTTTTTGGCGGATCTTTCAAAGAATTAATACATTTTTTTGGGGAAGCATCTAACCTTGGCTACCTTGGCTACCCTGGGAAAACTAGGATAGGGACGGTTTAGATATACTTTCTCCTAGTGGCAATATTTCTGGGAGTTCAAAGATCCCAATAAGAAAGATACACTTAATCACTTCACACAAAAGTTGTAACAGTTGCTTATTGGTCCCTTTCTCTTTCCAACACTGCTTTGTTGGCAGAGCATGGGCACTTGTATATTCTCACCGAGTACCTTACAACAGCAGAACGAAGTTTGAGTCCAGTGGCACCTTTAAGACCAACAAAGGTGCCACTGGACTCAAACTTTGTTCTGCTGCTTCAGACCAACACGGCTACCCACCTGAATCTACCTTAGAACAGGTAGGTTTAACTATTAGTTTCAGATGGCAGGGGGAGAAAGGCAAAGAGTAATGACATTA
>NW_015165858.1:185286-188974 GCF_001447785.1 Gekko japonicus | reverse complement strand
ATTTATTGGCTGTGAATATTCCAGGGTATAGCTTCCTTATATATAATTTGAGAACAGACAGAGAGGCAGGTTACTGATTATTTAAACTACTGCAGTTTTTCAAAGTTAATTTTTTTCTCTTTTGTAAAGATACAGTAGGAGCTTTATTGTGCAGCAAGATTTAGCACATATTGAGAGAAATACGTATTTGCAGGAAGTGTAATTGAAGTTACTGCATTTTCGACATTATTGTTGCAGCACTAATGAATCAGTTTCACAGGAACCACAACAAACTGTTGCAAGAAGCAAAGCTTTGCAAAGATGGACTGCAAAGGCTGTCACCCACCCCATTTCAGACTAGTTGCTTGACCTCCTCCACTGTGTACAAGAGGAAGAAGGGCAGTTATGGAGCCTCCCCACATTTCCCTGGCTGGCTTCATTTTCTTCTGTGCAGAAAATAGAAAGTGTTGCATTTACTCAGCGTGGAGGACAGGGGTGGGGCAGGAGAAGAGAAAGCACTATGGTAACTGGTGGGAGTGCCATGAGTAAACAGGCTGGAGAAAGAGGGGTAAGGCAGGCTTGTGTACTTGCCACTTGGCAGCTTGCCTGGGGGCAAATGCTGTTCCCTGCAGACAGCCAGGCAAGTGGCAAACTGCCAGTCTGAAATACGAATAGGCATTTACACTGCCAACCCAGCAAAACATTTAGCTAACAAGGCACTGCACACAGAGAACGCATCTGCAGGCACTTGCCTTGCAAAAACCACAGGGCTCTACAGGTTCAACTTTTATACAAATGTTGAGACTGAGTCACTCTAAAAATGAAAGAAACCAAATCATGATAGTTTTAAAGTGACAAGGAAGCAGACAAGAGTGATAAGAAAGTGACAATTAAGGGAGCAGACAAGAGTGATAAGACTACAGTCAAGGCACTGTACAGAAGAACATTTTCAGAATATCAGAAGATTCAAAACATTCTGGTTTCACCACAAATGCATTTGACCAAACAACAGCACATAGCCAGTCTGCATGAGATTCCCACAGTATTTCATGCAGGGTGAAGAGCAAGGCCTAGACTCTCATTTCAACTTTATTGAAGTAATTTTAAACATTACATTACTTAAGTGTGCTTAAATATATTATACTTAAGTACTTAAGTACTTAAGTATAATTATCATCTAATATTTGAGCCAACAACAGTCATGTTCTAGTTGGCATTCTAAAACATGAAAATTGACATATGTCGTAAAATTTAGCTACTTTTTAACCCGACAGCATAGGACCAAAAAAAAAAGTCTGAGCACTGTGCAGAGTAAAGGATTTTCACCAAGTCAAGTTGACAGCGGAATGAGTTCATTCAAGCCACTACTTAGATGCAAATTTAATTTTGACGTATTTATGAATAAGCAGCAGCTCTAACAAAAAGTTCCTCCTTCTCACAGAGTATAAAAATTTTGTGGGCTACTTCTCTGCACAGCAAGAAACCCAGATTCCCAGCTTCTTGCTCCCCCTTCTCCCATATGTGCAGACCTCAACTATACTGCAAACAGTTGATAAAACTGGAATCCTACCCATTTCCTAGAAGCTCATACTTGAAACAACAGCTAACAAACAAAATCCTATCATGTAGGTAGTTCCTACATAGGCACTAACAACAGCCACCATCATCCAAGCATCAGACTGAAAGGGGCAGATTGCCAAGACATGAGTATAAGAGGAGGCTGTTAGAAAATAAAATGGCAACACACAAGATTTTGTTGGAGGAGATCTCACCACAACACACACATCCACCACCACCTCCAAGGGAGTTAAAAAGGGAGAAGCAAGACTGGAGGAGAGGTAGCAGTCAGAAGGCTGGATATGCTTATAGGGCAAGTTTCCAGTGAAGCCATGTGGTGCAATAGGTCAGAAGTTTAAAAACCACAGGGAAAGCATGTACAGATGTGCAGAGAACCTAAGATATTTTGCATGAATCATGGACCTAGTTGTACAGAGAAAGACACTGGGAAGGCAGCTAGTAGATACTCACAAGTATAAGCCTTGCTCATACAGTCTCTATTTTAAAAAAGGCTTTACCACATCAAGTACACAGAACAGAACAATCACCTCCCTTACAGAAAGCCAAACAATTTCAACCAATCAGTAGCGCTGAGAATTGTTACAGAATTAGTGCAGATATTCATCTTTTGTCAGTCATAAAAGTCTGTCAGTGACACTGCAAGACTTTAGTGCTGACCTTGCAAGCTTTAGGCTAAACGTGAAGGCACATTTTTACAGGGTGAAGCAGCAAGATTATAACAAAAGTAGTGTCTATAGACACAAACCATTGAAGGGATAATACCAATTCACTGCCAGCACTATGAACTGCACTGACTGGGAAACAAAAACATTCAGCATATTGTGACTTTTTAACTTCACTGATTAATGCAGATTGGTCCAAGACAAAAATCTGAACCAAAATTTAAAATATTTATTTATTTATTATTTTCGATTTATAACCCACCTTTCCTGCAAACGCAGGCTGTTTTCAGAAGATGGGTTTTCAAAAAACCTACTGCTACCATATAATGCTGATTTAAGTGCCTACTACTAATGTTGCCTTTATAAAGGTACTAGCACTGCTGCAAGTGAGGTACCAGATAGGTAGTGGATACCCTTCACATCTATGTAGCAATGTATTCCATATACTCCTGTTTATAATTCTCTTCCAGTGGCCAAAATTCCTGGCTTAAACCCACTTCTCTGCTGCCCTACAGTGCTCCTGTTATCATCCGCCCAAAGCCAATCAGTAACATTTGCTTGGCCTTGGAGCTGCTTCAAAAGGACAGACAAAGCCCCAAACTAATTCCTAACATTAATTTTTTATTCATAGGCTCTAATTGCCCATTTTGTTTCAATAGCCAGCAGCAGCACTTTAAAAACATATAAAGTACAAGATTTATATAAAGTCATATAAAGTCAAGAGGAGTAGCCATCTTTTACATATATTTCCATGTGTACGTTTTCCAGAAGTTAATCCAAAATACTTCTCATTACAGATATATAGAGACATCACACACACACACACCAAATTTAAAAAAAAGCACTCTAGGTTCAGAAGCATCAACAAACTTTCCAAAAAGAAAACAATGGGGTTAGGCCTCTAGAGCATATCAAGACAACCGTCTGAGAGAAGAGGCATTTTAACAAGAAAGCCAGATCCAGCCTTGGCCGTGGATGGTATAGCGACTGCTCCTATCCTGGGGGGGGGGGGCGGGGGCGGCAGAGAGACCAGTTACCCGGGCAGGACTAGTGTCCCATATCTGTCCCTAGTGTTTTGTTTTGTTTGTAAACAAAGACGTTAAAAACAGCAACTCTACCTCACTGGCAAATGCATTTGGGATGAGCAACGCCAAAGCAACAGCGCTTCGGTAGTTACTTTCGTGGCCAGCCATAAAAAGGGAGGGGGGGGGGGGGAGGAAACAGAGCCAGGCCCAGAGATGACAGGTCCCAAGCCGGGTGGAGCAGCCAGGGTCGGCCAGTGAGTTGGCAGCCCGGCGGGGAGGGAACAAGACGGAGCCAGAGTGGCGACGAAGAGAAGTAAAGGGCAGAAAAAGAGAAAAGGGAGAAGGGGGCCGGAGTCCTCCGAGGGAACTTCTAAAGAGGACCCCGAAAAGAAAAGGGAAAGGGAGCGGGGAGGTCGCAGGGCTTCGGCACAAGACGAGGGAAAG
>NW_015165858.1:178875-185036 GCF_001447785.1 Gekko japonicus | reverse complement strand
GGGGAGAGGAGGGGGTCAGTCCCCGCAGAAGAGAGTCCCGCACCTCGTGGGGAAGGTGGGGGGGCTGAGAAGAGAGGAGCTGGCCGGGGCTCCAAACGCCGTCGCCCGAGCCCTGCCCGCCTCCCTTTACCTTCTTTCTCGGCCCGGGCCGCGTTCAGGACCAGCGTGATCAGCAGCCGCAGCGCCGCTCCGAGCCAGGGACTGTCCGCCTCGGGAAGGGGAGACCCGGAGGACCGGGAAGCCGCTTCCCGCTTCGGCACCGCCGTTGCCGCCATCGCGCCGCCGCTACCGCCTCGAGAGAGAGAGAGCGAGAGAGAGAGCCGTGTGAGGAGGATCCCGTATCCGCCTGCGTGGGCCCTGCTTGGCCCGAAGGGTGCGCGAAGCGGTTCTCCGGCCGCGCCGCGTCTCGCCTCTTCTCCCCTCCCTTCTCCGGGCGCGCGCTGGCTTCGGCCGAGGCAGGAGGGCCGGCGCTTGGCGCGCGCACATCACGCACTCCCCACCCCTCCCTCGCGCACAAAGGGGGGAGGGAGGACCAGCGACTCTCCTCCCCCTTCTCCCTCTCCTCCTCCTCCTCCCACTTCCCCAGCCAACAGAGACAGCGAGTGGAAACGACCGCCATCTTTTGTAAGGGCAAAAGAGGAGCCATGTTTTCAGTACGAGGAGCGGTCTGAGTTCCATAATCTCGCTTTCTCCGGTCATAGAAATCAAAACCCTTTTCGGAAGTTGTGCCAGTATTGGACAGGCTAGGTATTTTTTAAATGGGCCAGGCGTTAAGAGAGGCCCCGCTTTTTTTTTTTTTAGGTGGCGACGCTCTAGCCCGCTATGTCAACACGCTCTTCGACCGCTCTACCCCTTGAACTCGTTTTTCTGTGGAAGGAGGAGACGGGCAGGTCTTGGCCTCAAACGAGGAAGAGGGTGGTTTGTTTTTGTTTACGGGCAAACCTTTTCTCTTGATGTTTGGAAGGCCGTATTGGACAGCAAGAGTGAAATTAAACAGAAATTAATTACAAATACGATAACATTGCTATGACATATACCTTTGATCTGCTTGTGTACTGTTTCCACAGACCACCACGACCCTCTCTCGAAGCACCCGTGACGGAAATAGAATTCATCGCCAGAGGACTGCAATCCTGGTTTTCAGTGAGAACAGTCTGGGTTATGTGGTTATGTCCGCCATTGCAATCATTCATTAAATAACATAAGTACTTTACAGTGTGCTATACAGCGTCTTTATTCAAGTGGCTCAAGTGGTTAAGACGCTGAACTGCAGGCTGTGGAAGGTCAGTAGTTCGAGATCTGGGTGCTGCATGATGGGGTGAGCACCCATCTCTAGTTCCAGCTCCTGCCAACCTAGCAGTTCGAAAGCAAGACATTGCAAGTAGATAAATAGGTACCACTTCGGTGGGAAGGTAACAGCGTTCCGTGCGCCTTGGTGTTTAGTTATGCCGGCCACATGACCACGGAAGCGTCTTCGGACAGCGCTGGCTCTTTGGCTTTGAAACGGAGATGAGCACCGCAACCCTAGAGTTGGATTCGACTGGGTTTCGAGCAAGGGAACCTTTACCTTTTATACAGCATCTTTATTCAGAAGGTTTTCGCTGTGTTCAATAGGATTTGCTCCCAGACAAGGGTGTACAAGATTGCAGCAGTAATGGCAGCTGGAATGCCAAGCAATACAGCAAATTTCACAATTATTTTGGAATCTATTTCGCACTACAGTACAAACATTGCACAGCATATAACACAGTAACTATGTATTGCCTCGATTGGTGCAAGATCATTTATTGACTTCATTTAAACTCTGCCTTTTTCTCCATTGGGACCAAAGGGAACTCAAGTAATTCTCTTCCATGTTCACCCTTAGGGTGTAGTTGGGTTTTTTTAAATAATAGTTTTGGAAATAAGTTTGCAGGCCAGACAAGGGGGGAAATGCCCTGTCCTTTTAATGAGCGGAAATGGGCAGTTGAAGCTTGTCATGGCATGAAGTTAAATAATGTCATGTGGTAACTGACTGCAGAGCAAGGGACAGCTAGAGAGACTAGTTTAAAAGCTGACAACCCCTGTTACTGAAACAAGCCTGTGATAATTAGAACAAAAGATCAGAGTCATGGTCTATTGTCCTGGAGAGGTTTTTCTCCATTTCAAATCTTGGAACAAAATTTGAATTTTGTAATCTGTACCTATGCTGGATAGGGACACTTCCCTTCACGCAGGCACTGGGGAGTCAACCTTTTCTTGTTTACAGACAGCCTGCTAACCTAAAACAACTTCTCACTTGCAATGATAAACTACTTAACAGTAACATGGACACTGGTACCAAGGCCTGCAACAAAGCAAGATGCCAACTTTGCTCTCATATAGATCCTAGCAACACCATCAGTGGACGGAGCAACATCAGCCATACCATCTCAGGTTCATACTCCTGCTCATCCTCTAATGTGATTTAGGCCATCACGTGTCACTAATGCCCTTCCACCCTCTACATTGGACAAACAGAACAGTCCCTTCACAAAGAATTAATGGACATAAGTCTGACATCAGAAACCACAACATTCAAAAAATTGGGGGGGGGGGGGCATTTTAACCTTCCAGGACATTCAGTTGCTGACCTAAAACTAGCAGTTTTCTTACAAAGGAATTTCAAAGGGAGATTAGAAAGAATGCTGAATTTGCAACTAACAAAGCTTAAGACAATGCACCCTCCTGGGCTGAATTTAGATTTAGGTTTCCTGACTTATTACCATTGCTGATTTCTCCAGCCTACTACCTCTCTGCATATCACACCTAATCCAATCAAGCCTGCTAATGTCATTTGGCATCTGAAATCACTCCTCTTTTAAAAGGGCAGGACATTTTTTTCTCCAGGTGGTTGTCAACCCCAGCCCTCCCCCATGTCATGTGTCTGTTTCCATGTGCATCTCCCCTGGACATTTTTCTGGCTCTCTCTTCAATTGTACTTGGATTGGGTTGCTTGTGTTTCCACGTGGCCTTGGCCAGCAGCACCCGAAGCCAGCTCCCAGTTTATGGTAGGTCCGTAGATTATAAACTGCATAAATACTTGCAAACTACCCTGGACAGCTTCCCCACACAGAATATAAGGATTGGTAATATCCTCTGCTTTTCTTGCTACATCCTCTCCATCTCTCTTCAAAATTCTCCCTTGACATACATGGCGCACGTGTGAGTGTGTAGAAGAGAGAGAGAGAACATGAAGGAATATCTAGTACGCGGTGGCCAAACTGTGGCTCGGGAGCTGCATGCGGCTCTTTCACACATACTGTGCGGCTCCCAGCAGGGCAGCTGGGGAAGCTAAATATCATTAGCAAACAAATATCATTAGACAAATAAATATCATCAATGTCTGCTTTTATCGCTTTTGTTATTATTTTTGGCAATCTCATTTAATGTTAATAAAAAGCAGATTTACCGTAAAAATGTTTAATATTTGTTCATGTCTTGCAGCTCTCAATCATCTGACGTTTATTCTATGTGGATCTGACATCAAGCAAGTTTGGCCACCCCTGCTCTAGTATCTCCTGGGGGTAGGGTTGCTAACAACCTGGGCAGAAAAATGTCCTGCCCGCTTAATAGAGAGAGTCAGTTTTGTGTAGTGGTTAAGAGTGCAGATTCTAATCTGGGAGAACCAGGCTTGATTCCCGCTAAGCTGAGTTAGTGTGAGCTAGCTCACAGTTTTTTAGCCTCCGGCTCACACATTTTTGTCTTAGCTCAGGAAGGATGGCTCCAGAGCAAACTAGTTTATGCAGTAGCCAAATCACTTGCTCACAACTTTAATGCCAGTAGCTCACAAAGTAGAATTGTTACTCACAAGACTCAACAGTTTAGAGGGAGCATTGCTCCCCACTTCTCCACATGCAGCTGCTGGTGTGACCTTGGGTTAGTCATAAGTTCTTTCCAAGCTGCTCTCGAAAGAGCAGTTCTCGAAAGGGCTCTCTCAGCCCCACCTACCTCACAGCATGTCTGTTGTGGGGAGGGGAAGGGAAAGGGATTATAAACCACTCTGAGACTGCTTTGGGTAGTGAAGGATGGGGTATAAATCCAATCTCATGGAGCCAGTTTGGTGTAGTGGTTAAGTGTGCGGACTCTAATCTATGAGAACCGGGTTTGATTCCCCACTCCTCCAATTGTACCTGCTTGATGACCTTGGGCAAGTCGTAGTTCTGATAGCTGTTCTTGAAAAAGAGCAGTTTCTGTCAAGAGCTCTCTCAGTCTCACCTACTTCACAGGGTGTCTGTTGTGGGGAGGGGAAGGGAAAGGCGTTTGTAAGCCACTCTGAGACACCTTTGGGTTGTGAAGGGCAGGGTATAAATCCAATCTCTTCTTCTTCTCTTCTTCTCTCTTAATTATACGTTTTTCTCTCCACAAATTTCAGGGAGGTAAATGACCGCCACACTCATCCAGAAAAAGTTAGAACAAGTCCCACTGATTTGGGACATGTCAGTCGCAAGTATAATTTCAAAAGTGTCTCTAAATTTCACAGGATCCAAAACTCGGTGTTGGTCTGCTGTTCTCTGAAGTACCTTGGGAAAATTAAGAATAATTTTGCTGAAATGTTTAGCATTTCAAATTCTGCCTCATTAATCAGCATTGCCATTGCAATCAACATTTCAGTTTAGTTCTTGTTTAACTTACTTCTTTTGCAATGGTTCTCCAAAGACAACCATATTTCATGTTGGGAACCTGAGAGGCTGTGAGACTATGACCTTGGTGAGCTAAAATTTGTTCTAATTTAAACAACAAGGCTGCATCTCTTTGAATACACATTTATTTTGTTTCTCCACCAGGGGAATTTCCATTTCATTATTTGGAGTGAATCTTTTGGTTGCACATTTTTTAAATGAAGAGATTGCTACACCAGTGGTTTACAAAACTATTTAAGCCCTGGAACTGCTTTCATGGAAGCAGTACCTGCCTTAGTTCAGTAATTACACATGCAAATTTTGAGACATTTTAAAAAACTAAACACATGTGCACAACCCTAAAAGCTGAAAATTTGGCTGGTTGACTCATGTCAGATGAAATCTAGCCTTTCCCCTCAGTACTCTTGGCCAATGATGTTCCCTTCACATCAGCAGCACTGCATAGATGAGGCCACCCGATGATTCCCTAAGAAGTCTATTTTTCAGTAGATTGTATTGGTGCACAATCAAAATCAGAGGCACTTTTCTATTTTTATTAACTCAAGAAGGCCAAATAACTGTTAACTTTTTTGTTGCAGTTGAAACAACTTATTTTTTAAAAACCCATTCTGTTATTTCTCTTTTTCTTTTGGCGCTCGACTACACATGCTCTTTCCAGTCTCTGCAAACCTCCTTCCCCCATCTACTCTTTAGTGCCCTCTCTCTGCACCCTGGAGCACATACTCTTCTCTCTCCTCCTCTGTCCCCGGCACCACCACACTTCTGCACTCCTTGCAGTTAGCATCTCCCCTCCCCCCAATTTCTCAGCTACTCTCTTTCCTTGACTGTTTTAGCACTGTCCTCTTTCTACACCTTCATCTGTTTGCTATCACCTTTTCCCTCTGCCCTGCTCCCTTTCACCCCCATCTCTCATCTCCCCCTTTTCTACCTCATTTCCCTGTACCTTTTCTACCTCCTCCTCCTCCTCCTCCTCCACACAAATGTTTTCACTGACAAGTCAGTTTCATTGCATGGTGAAATTCTTTGTCTAGTCATCTGAAATGTAAGCCCCTGGGATATATTTTTCCTGAAAGAGAAGGCTACATAAGAACATAAGAGAAGCCAATGTTGGATCAGGCCAATGGCCCATCCAGTCCAACACTCTGTCACACAGTGGCCAAAAATACCAGGTGCCATGAGGAGGTCCAGCAGTGGGGCCAGGACACTAGAAGTCCTCCCACTGTTGCCCCCCCCCCAGCACCAAGAATACAGAGCATCACTTGCCCCGGAGTCCCTATCGATACCTTGTGGCTAATAGCCACTGATGGACCTCTGCTCCATATGCTTATCTAATACCCTCTTGAAGTCTTCCATGCTTGTAGCCGCCACCACCTCCTGTGGCAGTGAATTCCATGTGTTAATCACTCTTTGGGTGAAGAAGTACTTCCTTTTATGTGTTCTAACCCGACTGCTCAGCAATTTCATGGAGTGCCCACGAGTTCTTGTATTGTGAGAAAGGGA
>NW_015165858.1:161209-178663 GCF_001447785.1 Gekko japonicus | reverse complement strand
TCAGTTCCCTTCCTAATAATCCCCAGCATAACATGCAATGCTCTTAACTAATGAGAGGAGAGGACACAGAAAATGCCAGTGTTTCTAAGAATAACCTGCCAGTGTGTGTTGATGAAAAATCAGGGCTGTAGCCAGTCCTCCTTGCCAGGGTTGCCAAGGTCCACCAACAGGGTCCCCCAGATGGGGATTTTCTCTGGACCCTCTACCTTGCACCATGTAGTAGAGATGGGACTATATAGATTTTCCCCTGTTTTGATTCTTCATATTTCTCTGGTTTTTATAGATTTATTCTTTAAGTAATATTTTATTAGGATGTTAGAAAGGCCTGTTATATAGAAGGCTTTCCTCTTGTAGGTCTGATATTGTTAGCAGACAACATAATAGGTACAAAGTTCATGATTCTGTAGTTCTTAGGGCAAACCTTTCAATGTCTGGGTCAGATAAGATTTTAGTCTTGTATCAGTAATGAATACTTTTGTTTGGGGAAGAACAAGCTTTAGCCGATATGCTGTAGTAGAGATGGGACTATAAAGATTTTCCCCTGTTTTGATTATTCATATTTCTCTGGTTTTTATAGATTTATTCTTTAAGTAATAGTTTATTAGGATGTTAGAAAGGCCTGTTATATAGAAGGCTTTCCTCTTGTAGGTCTGATATTGTTAGCAGACAACATAATAGGTACAAAGTTCATGATTCTGTAGTTCTTAGGGCAAACCTTTCAATGTCTGGGTCAGATAGGATTTTAGTCTCGTATCAGTAATGAATACTTTTGTTTGGGGAAGAACAAGCTTTAGCCGATATGCCTTAGGTCATGTCAAGTAAATATGTGACGCTATTGCATAGAAACACCTTACTTACATTTGACCAATAAGGAGATTTTTATGTAAATGTTGTTTAAGCTTTTGTAACCAATTATGCTGTTTGAATATTATTCCCATGATGATGGTATGATGATGTCATTTTAAGTATTTAACTTTATGTATTTCCTGAATATGTTCAGAATATGCTCAAGAAGAAGAAGATGATGAAGAAGAAAAAGAAGAAAGTTGTCAATTGTTGTTTAGCTATTTGGTCTTATTGTTTTCCTATTAATTGAAGCATGTTTCCTGATTATACTGAGAAGAAAGTAGTCAGTTTTGATGGGTTCTTTGGCCTAACTGTTTTCCATATTTAATTACAATAAAATACAAGAACTTCCTCCTTGAAGTCCAGTGACAAGGAATCAGTTTTCTGTAAGCCGGCAAAAGAGGTACCTTTTTGGGTAGGTCTGTAAATCCTTCGTCAGTCTTCCTTACAGAGGGAGCCTTATATAAAAAGATAGATTTACAAATGGATCGATACCAGTTATAGGAGAATAAAATTAATTGCAAACACCTCCAAAAACAAGTAACTGCTTTTTTGTTGTTATTTCACAAGAATTAAGGGTGGTAATAATACACAGTGAACAAGAATTATTAAAAGGCAAGAGATGAAAAAAATAATCTGCTATAGTTAGCATGTTATTTGAAACCCTGTAGCTTACTTTTATCAAACAAACAAACAAACACCATGCTATAGTGCAAGGGCACAAGCCAGCGTACACACTTCAGGTCTTATTGAAATCAACAACAATTTTTACTGGTCGCCAAGCAAATGTTTTCGCCACCAAAGCAACAAGAAACCACCTCCTGCCGTTGTGTGCACATTCCAGAGGTTCATAAGAGACAATGGAACACTTGGTGCACATCTGGGCTCTCACAGCCCTCCAGTAAGTCTATTTTCGAATGGATAAGGGCTACTTGGCCAGGTATGCAGTCTCTCTCTTTTCAGAACATTGCCTTCCTTCCCCTTAATGAAGGAACTGGAAAGGGAGCAACATCATTGTCTAGCCTTGGAAAGGAAGGATGTCTCTCTGCTGTATTGATCCCCCACCCCCACCCCCTTTACAATCAAGAGACTATTTTCAGAGGCGGCTTGCCATTGCCTGCCTCTGCATAGCAACCCGGGACTTCTTTCATGGTTTCCCATCCACGTACTAACCAGGGCTGACCTTGCTTGGCTTCCAAGATCAGACAAGACTGGGTTAGCCTGGGTGATCCAAGTCAGAGAAGAATCTCTCAACAACAACCGTAATGTTTGGGTAGGGATGGTTGCCTTTGTGTCTGTCTGTCTGTGTGGAATGGAACTGTGGTTGTGCATACAGTTTTGTGTTTTCACTCTGCTTTAAGTGTTCCTGGGGGGAGGACCCCACCCTAGCCATGCTTAACGGAGGTCTCTCCCTGCCATACCTAAGGTTGCCAAGGGGCCAGGAGAAAAAGATCCTTTCCTTCTAATACAGGCTTAATGAGACGATATTTACCAGGTGACATTATTTACATCCACGACAAGAAAAGCTTCACCTGAATATTTCCACACAATAAGCCTCTGTTAAACTGCCAACCTAGCAGTTTGAAAGCAAGAAATTGCAAGTAGATAAATAGGTACCACTTCGGTGGGAAGGTAACAGCATTCCGTGCACCTTGGTGTTTAGTCATGCCGGCCACATGACCATGGAAATGTCTTCGGACAGCGCTGGCTCTTCGGCTTTGAAACGGAGATGAGCACCACAACCCTAGAGTCGGATTCGACTGGCTTTCAAGCAAGGGAACCTTTACCTTTACTAAAGGGGCAGGACTCAAGTGGTTAAGATGCTGAACTGCAGGCTGTGGAAGGTCGGTAATTCAGCAGTTCGAGACCCGAGTGTGCCGCATGACGGAGTGAGCTCCCGTCCCTAGTTCCAGCTTCTGCCAACCTAGCAGTTCGAAAGCAAGAAATTACAAGTAGATAAATAGGTACTACTTCAGTGGGAAGGTAACAATATTCCGTGCACCTTGGTGTTTAGTCATGCCGGCCACATGACCACGGAAACGTCTTTGGACAGCGCTGGCTCTTCGGCTTTGAAACGGAGATGAGCACCACAACCCTAGAGTCGGATTCGACTGGCTTTCAAGCAAGGGAACATTTACCTTTTTATTTAGGCTAAAGGAAGGAAAGGAGACAGTGAGGACTGGGTTGCTGAGCAGCAAGAGGGACCCGAAGAAAAAAAGACTATAGGAGGTAGGCGCCTAAAGGAAACTGGGATGGAACTGGCAGGCATTTAATGGAAGCAGAAGCCTCTGAGAAAGGAGAATTGTGGATAATCTTACACAGGAAGTGTGGGCTCTTTGAAGGAAGGGAAGATGAGCATCGCAACCCGAGAGTCGGATTTGACTGGCTTTCGAGCAAGGGAACCTTTTCCTTTACCTTTAAAGGGGCAGGACACTTATCTCCAGGCCTCTTGGCAACCCTACAGACTGCCCCATCACTTTATGGTGGTTAAAGGGGAGTTTTCGAAAGCTCACTTAAGAGTGAAAAAGGGTGAGAGTGACAAAGGCTTGGGGTTATCACCCCTGACTGAGCTTGGGGGGAAATGCTACCCTTCAGTCACTCACTGAATGGTAGTTTGGCAGAATGCTTAAAGAGGATTAGGAATCATTAAAGTGAAGACATTTAGAAAAAAAAATCCACCCTTTTCAGTTCCTCCTTACTCCTTTTAAGTACCTCAACAGGATACAATAGGAACTGAAGGACGACTCCTTCATGGTCTCTTAGGAATGATAATGATCTTGGGAAAAATCCACAGGTGGAACTTAAAGACAGAACTGGTGCTGTAGCATCTTAGTTCCCCCCCCCCCCCAAGAATACCAAATGTTAATGCAAGGAGAGATTAGAAAACCATCGTTTAAATTTTCTCATAAACTCAAGGCCATAATAGTGAAGCATTGTGATAGTTGCTGCCTTGTGCCATTTTATTTGCTTGTGATGGTTAAGATCTTGCAAGCTCTGATGGTCTTATAAAAATTATGGTTTGGGTGTTAGGCAATCAGATCTATCATATGAATATATGAATCATGCTGCTTAGGTATAGGAAATGAACAGGGACATGTGTGTAGTGCTATGGCAGTTTCAATTAATGGAACTATTAACTGCAAATATCTGTACAAACTGGCAGGACTCATCCTTAATCGGACTTGTAGCTACAGTGGGGCATTTGGAGGCGATGCGTCCTCAGATGTATGACATGACCTGCCTCTGACTTCCTAAATTTCATATATATATATTTTTAAAAAAGAAGTCTCTAGCATTTTTTGTTGAAGAGATAAAAGGGGAAACCAGCAAGCAGTTTTTGTACCAATCGCCTGAAAAGGAATGGGAGAGGGACAGCTAAAAACCAGCTGGAGCTGGTTCAGTTAACCTCATCTTGACTATATTCATTTTCATGTTTTCTGTCCCATCACCTTTTCTCCTTTTGCATCTTTTATTTTTGTTTCTGTCCTCTTTAATGTCCACAGTAATAAATGAGACTATTAAGGGGGGGGGGACACAACAAACATCCTGGAATGAGATCTATACTATTTGGGGGTTGCAGCCTCTGTTTGCAGATGACGGAAGACAGGAGGGCCTGGCATGATGTGGTCCATGGGGTTGCAAAGAGTCAGACTCAACTGTACCACTGAACAACAACAAATAATGGATTAGACAAAGAAAGAAAGAAGGAAGGAACCCTGTCAGGTAGGGTAAACTGAGAGTGTGTGAATGGCCCAAGGTCACCCAGCAAGCTTCCTTAGCAGACTGTGGATTCCAATCCGGGTCTCCCAGATCTTTGTCCAGTATTCTAAGCACTCTACCACACTGGATCGGTTTCCTCTGTCTAATATGGTTTTTGCTTGTGAGGATGGATAAGGTTTGAAATCACTTTGCTTGAATCTGGAACAACGTTCAAGAGAATTGCTTGGCTCTTCTCAATGCTCTGAAGAGTTTTACCAAGGAAAGATACAAAAGGTACGTGCATAACCGGATCAAGGTCTCCTAGTAGGACCAAGCCCTATGAATCACAGCATATTGCCCAGGGCACAAATATATTTCATGGGAGAAGAATGTGAGGCTGCTGCAGTATTAACTCTTTTTTGAGAATGCTGATGTGGCTCGGCAGGTAGGAGATGTGATTCACTGCAGACATGAATGCAAATTCCTGTACCTCAAACTGACCTTGCATGGGATTCTTTTTTTTAAAAGCGCATGTAACTATCACCTATTTCATACCCTTTTTTCTAGTTTGCTTCTCGACCATATCTATTTGACCTGTTCCTGATTCACTTGTTTCATTAAGGAATATTTCAAATGTCAATGTGATTGGTAAAAATATATTTGTTGTTTCCATCATTGATGTTTCACATTTGATCTTTGTTTCTTTATGGTTTTGTTTGACATTTATTTTTCTCTGGTTACATATTATTATTGAGAAGTCTTGTTTCATCCGTTTATTTTTCTCTGGTTACATATTATTATTATTGAGAAGTCTTGTTTCATCCTGAAGGGGTGGGAGAGCAGCACAGAGGAAGCCAAACTTAGTGACCCCTCAGTAGTGCCATCAATGGGTATTAGCTCATTAAGAACATAAGGGAAGCCATGTTGGATCAGCTCAATGGTCCATCCAGTCCAACACTCTGTATCACACAGTGGCCCCAACCCAGGTGACATCAGGAGGTCAACCAGTGGGGCCAAAACTCTAGAAGCCCTCCCACTTTGGTCCCCCAAGCACCAAGAATACAGAGGATCACTGCCCCAGACATAGTGTTCCATCTATACCTTGTGGCTAATAGCCACTGATAGATTTCTGTTCTGTATGTTTATCCAATTCATTGCTTCCTCTCACAAAGTGGCAGTTGTGTGGGAGGAGGCAATTATTGAGTTAACACCAATCGTTGTTACTGCTGAAGAGTCTAAGCCAAAGTGGCTGATGGGCCATGGCAGAGTTTCTGGGCATGGTCTGGCTACCAGCACTCTTTAGGGCAGTGGTCACCCAGGAAGTTTTCCTGTAAGTTCAATGGCCAGTCCACCCCTGGAGACCAGCTTCCAAGTTGGAGGATGGGCTCTGTTTACAAAAAGATTTGCCATAGTAACCACGGTTGTAGGTGGCTTCAGCAATGAGCTACAGAATCCAGGAACACAGCGGTATAATTAAGCTCAGTGCTTTTGGGCAACCTAATCCAGGGGACCAGGATTCACACACAAAAGGATTTTTGGATTCTTTCAACTGTTAATCTTCCTCTTTTGTGCAGTCATTTTGTTGGGTTCATAATGCTGACTAGGAAATACTTGTCCAGTTGTGATTTAAGAATAATGAATCAGGGCTCATTTGGGTGATGCTGAGTAATCCAAATCCCTCCCACTTCTTGGGGAAGAGCAGTCCCGTCATTCCGAGTGTTGCAAGGTAACTCAGGAAGCCATGGGCCGAATTCTGAGTCTGGTGATACCACATGAAAATGAGTATGTCTAGTGGATGGATAAAGGCGTGTATAAACCAAAGTCTGTACTTGAGTCCCACCAAGCACACTGAACTGGTTTTGGCATCCTTTTATGCTCTTATAGTGACTGACATAGCAAGCCATTGGCCATTTTATCTGTATGCAAAGTATGCAGTGGGCATAACCTTGGTTTTCAACTGATAACAGAAATGTTGCTGAGGGCTGTTAGGCATTATGCTTATTCAGCTGTCTTTTTAAAAAGACTCTAACAACACCATTCTATAACTATCAGATTACTGTGTGCGTACTTGTCAATAGTTCTACTGCTGGACCAAGGCTCTGTGATGAGAAAATGTTAATGTTCCTTAAAGGCTCTAGACATTTTCCCAGTCAGAGCTGACTGTTAGAAGATGAACAAATTTAGAGTCCAGTGGCACCTTTAAGAGCAACGACAGTTTATTCATACCTTGAATAAACCTTTGTTGCTCTTTTAAAAAAAAATCTTTTATTTAATTTTTAGAAATAATAGACACACACAGACAAAAACAAACATAAACATTAACATAAACAATGTTTCCTGTATATAGCGATACAACTAGTTCTAGACAATATTGCAACTGAGCACACTTTTTTAAAAAAATACCTTCTTTTAAGATTTAACTAAATATATTCCAGTTAACCTTCACAATTTAAAGTCAACATTTTTGATAAGGTTCTCACAATGTCTCAGATGGTCATTAACCACTAAATATCCTTTTTCATTACTCTGAACAATTCCTATCCATATATTTTCAACATCCTTTGTCAATATCTTATTGCAACTACTATTATACACTTGTTTTCCCAAATAAATATCCATCAGTGGCATGAATTTGCTACAACTTATAAACAGCTTAGCTTCCCACCTAATTACTCACCCCTTTCTGCCATATTCCTTTTTAATCATTATTTATTCCAGCAGTTTATGAAATACATATCACTGAAATTTTCGCTTGTATAAATTCAAAATGGGAAGTTGACTCTTCATCAAAATTAATTTCCCTCCCCTTCTCTATAATTCTATATCTAGCTTTCCATCTCAGTAACGCAATATCTAATTTTCACAGTTTTCAATGCCCTAACACCAATTATTCAATATCACATTATAACAGAAGCTCTGAATTCATAATTCCAATTAAACATAAATCAGCAAAATTAAACTTTCACCCTTCCAATAACTTGATTTCTTCTCCTTAAAAATTATAGCTTATATTTTTATATGAATCCCAATTTTATTTTATATGTGTATGAGTTAACTTTTAAACTTCTAAACTTCCCCCTCTGTATTTCAGCCATGCTATATCCAGTAATTTATTTACAAATAATCTAGTAAATACTTCATACATACAACATAACAAAAACAAGTAAAACCAACACACACCCCCGAAAAAAACCATGATTCCATTTTTCCAACAAGCATAGCATTTAACTCTTTGTCAAGGTTAATAATTTTCCCCCCTTCTCTATAAGTCTGTATCTAGCTTTCCTTCTCTATAACACAATATCTAACTTTTCACAATTTCAGTGCCTTAATACCATATCTCATTATAACAGAAGTCCTAAGTTCATAATTCCAATAAAACATAGATCAACAGAAATAATCTTTCATTCTTCAAATAACTTATTTTTTTTCCTGAAAATTTGTAGCTTATATTTTTTGTATCAATGAGTCCCAATGTCTTCTTTCTTTGTGTGTGTGTGTATTAATTTCTAGGCTCCCCCCTCTGTGTCTCAGCCATATTATATCCAGTCTTATATTTTCCATCTTAAACTTCCAGGCACATCGTTTTCGCTTCCCCCCCCCTTCTCTCTTCATTGTTAGAACTTCTCTGCTTATTTGTTTTTATTAAGTCTGTCTTTATATAGGATGACCTCATTGTCTCCTTTTCCACTCCTATACTGGAGAGGGGCTGATTTTCATCAAACGACTCCTTGGTGTGGCAAACTTGTTCCTCCTTAACACTCTGTTTGAGCTGTATCGGTTCTTCCTTAATTTCATTATCCAGTTGTATACTCTGTCATTTTTCAGTTATATTCGCACAAGCCTCTTCAAATCCTTTTTGTATTCCCTTCTATATTCCCTCTCTCAGTAACTTCAGAAACTGCTCAACAGTTAATTCTCCCACAAGCATGTTATCCTCCAGCTCATCCTCCTCAGTTCCCTCTGCAAGCGCTATTTTTGTTGTCCAATTAATTTCAGCTCAAATAATGTAACTCTTGCTTTGGAGCTTTTAAACACCTTCTAAGACTTTTAATCACCATTTAAGATATTTAACTTAGTTGTCAGTCCTTATCAACAAAGTTTCTGACCCCCGTAATCAAAAAGAGAAGACATCAATCTTTCCCACATTCCTTGTCTGGCCGCTAATTGCCTCTATCTTGGGCAGACTAACTCGGAGTAACTTTATCTCAAAGTCTGAAATCTTGGCTATGAATAGAGTTAGAAATATGCGTACTCACAGTCCCAATGTCGCTGTATACATTCAAAATCAAGAAAGCAATAAAGTTAAAACAGAGGTCGCTATTAGGCAACGCATGGCGGCCATGCCTTGCTCTGTCCATTGCTCTCACTTCAGGGCAATAACCACCACACCCCTGCATTTGCCGTATGCGGGGGCCCCCCGAAACAAGCCCCCTGCAACTCATTCCCCCTCCAGGAGAACGAATGGGGCCCACCCGAGATAAGGGGGGCTCCAAAAGAACGGAGGAGGAGTGGGCGGCTCCGGAGTGATCCGAAAGCTACTCCGTGTCACAGTACCATTACCGGAAACTCCCTAAACCTTTGTTGCTCTTAAAGGTGCCTCTAAATTTGTTCTACTGCTTCAGACCAACACAGCTGACCAACTGTTCTCACACAATTTTCTGTGTGGGAAGGGAATGACATGATCACCTGCATTCAGTTGTGATGTTACCGGCTCTCTCTGCTTCAGTGGCTTCTTTCTTTGCTCATTTCTCTTTTTTATTTATTTAAAACATTTGTATGCCACATTTCCATACTACCTTGAGTCCCCAAGGTGATGAACTTTTAAAACAATATTAAAATACAGATACACACAAACATATATAAAAATATTTTAAACAGATAAAACATATACATATATAAATACACAGGAGGAGGACTAATGAGAGTTGGTGATAAAATGTTTTCTGCTATCTTGTGTTCTCTTGGGCATTTGTGGTCACCTCCTACTGCTTTCCCATTATGTTAATTCCTTACCTTTGTCATACAGTTGCCAGCCCAAGGCTCACAACCAGTGGGAAACTTACCATGGAGGGCCCCTCACTGGTTATGTAATGACGTTGTCAGGACATCATCGCATAGGAGAGACGCTGTAGCATTTCCTTATACTCTATGGTTTAATGGTGACCCAACTGCTTCCTCCATTTCCCTCAGCATGTTTCCCAGCTGAGTCATAGCAGAATTGTCATCTTCTAGGTTTATCTTTTTACAAGTGTGTGTTACATCTCTCCTCTTCTCTCCATCCCTCTGGCTGAACTGCTCACGTCCCTTCAGGACTGAGTGCGCGCGCGTACGTGTGTGGGGATCTGTTACCTTTTTTTTAGTACGGGACTCCTCAGAGCAATTGTCAGCATTGGTGCAGACTAGGGTTGCCAGCCTCCAGGTGGGGCCTAGAGATCTCCCTCTTTTACAACTGATTTCCAGCTGACAGTGACCAGCTCCCCTGGAGAAAATGGCTGCTTTGAAGGGCGGACTCTATGGTATTGTACCATGCTGAGGCCCCTCCCCTCCTCAAACCCTGCCTTCTACAGGATCCATCCCCAAAGTCTCCAGGTATTTTCCAACCCAGATCTGGCAACCCTCGAGACATCTAGGCGTGCTGTGAACTGGTTTGTTATCTGACTAAGCAGGTTCCAGACTGCTAACCAGAGTAATCATTGTTACAATTACATAAGTGCAGATTATATATGGCTGAAGAAACCAGGGTCAGTACTTGGTAATACTGCGTAGCAGTACCCCTGCGTAAGAAGGAACATTGGAATGTCCTAGCAATATCTCCTCCTGCTTCTTGTTGGATAAGCATGTACCTAGCCATACAGAGGTGTAGGAAAACAACATAGGGTTGTATCCAAAGTACCATGAGCAGAACTCCATCAGCAGAACAGATGTTTCCTACCTCTCCCTCCTGCCTGCAGCCCACCCCATAATGCTCCCCCCAACTCTGAATACTCCCCAAGAACATGTGGGCACAACTAAGGGGTCTGCTGTGGTTGGGGGAAGTCAGGAGACATCATCCTCGTGGAAGGAAGTGTCTTCCCACTAACCAAAAAAGTACACTAGATACAACACATTATGCACAGCCTATGCACACAACTATATGTGAAGATGGCCCAGTTTTGCTATGGATATGTACAGCAATATAAATTCTTGCATCATGTTCAGCTATGACAATTACTCCCCCCCTCCCAGTGCAGGGGGGGGAGTAAAATTTGGAGGTGGGGTTCTTGACTAGGAAGTGTGATAAAAACATAATGAATAGAACACAATAAATAAAGTCTTGAGGAAAGTCACCCTGCAGCTGACGTTCTTTAGATTTTAACTGCTGACATACGTTTGCATGCTTGTTTTTAAATAACCTGTCCTGACCTGAGAATGAACAGTATTGTCTAAATATAATCAATCAATGACTCATTTGACAACAACTCATTTAAAGTCATGCTTCAAGGAACATTTTCTGGGGCAGGGAAATCTGTTAAGACTCACCAGACAGATGATTATCATATAATTTTCATGGTTTTTAATGTGCATGAGTATCATGATAAGTCCTTTAAGGTAAAATTTCTCACCAGTCACCAGTAGCAAATCTTTGAAAATGCAGAGTCAGTATTTCTTTAGAATATTAGTCCCTTAACAATTTACACAATTAGCTCAATCATATATAATTGACAATAAATGGCAAAAAATAAAGACAAAGGACGGAGATCTAGTAATCCTTTTTCTCATGATGAAGTTTCTAGACTTGTCTCATTAACATATTAACTGAATTTGGTCAACACAAAATCCATGTGAATAATAGAAAACAACTAGGTTAATGAAATTTAGAGTAATCAGAAGCAAAGGAGAGTAGGGCTTTTGTACTTTCCACAGATGTGTAGAAGGAGGAGTTTTGTCATGCTGTGCTTGCTGAAATTCCATCCTCTTTGAAAGGATGCAGTAGAATCTAGAGCAAGTTCATTCACAGATATTTTGTCTACTTTTACTGCTAAATGACTTAGTAAAGCTGTTAGGGAGAAACTGGTTTTGAGATACTATATATATGGACTTTACCATTATTGCTGGCATACTATGTGTCCTATACCACCATGTCTCAAACTGGAATCCAGGGACTGTTTGTGGTCTGTGGTCCAGACACTCCATGAGTCCTTTGTGAGAGGTGAAAGTGGTGTTATAAACTGCTTTAGGTCCTCATTGGGGAGAAAAGCAAGATATAAATATCAACATAAATATGCCATTCCCCAATAATAGCTCAGGGCAGTTTTCAGCTGACTACCACATATTGGTCTTTTTCCCTCTCTAGGAGCTGTATGGCATATGGCAGGCACCAGTCAAAGAAGAGGGAGAGGAGGGACGGGGGTCTGTGAGAAGTTTCAAGTCAAAATGGGGGTTCTGGGATTTACTCAAGTTTGAGCACCACTGTTCTATATTACAATTAGATCTGCCAAATCAACATTAAAAATTAGGAACGTAACAAAAGGTTTATGGATTCTAGCACTCTGAAAGAACATTCATTGTATTCTGTGGAGCTGTGATGGAACATGGAACAACTCCACAAAGGAGCTGGTATCTAGAAACCTTAATTTACACATGCTGTGTGCTTTGTCCATTTAACCTGCTACTGAAAGAAGTTGTTATTTGCTTGGCATTCATCACAAAATGCTGTATTTCAGAGTACTTAGTGATAGCTTTACATAAATATTAATTACAATATCACTGTGGTTTGGGCCAAAATAATTTTACAGCTGCTGAAATCCAAGTGGTTTGTGATCAATATTTATGAATGTGAAGGTTTCCTGCTCTTTTACATGGTTCCCCTCACTAGCCAGTTTGGTGTAGTGGTTAAGTGCGCGGACTCTAATCTGGGAGAACTGGGTTTGATTCCCCACTCATCCACTTGCAGCTGCTGGATGACCTTGGGCAAGCCATAGTTCTGACAAGAGCTGTCCTTGAAAGGGCAGTTCTGGAAAGAGCTCTCTCAGCCCCAGCTACCTCACAGGGTGTCTGTCGTGGGGAGAGGAAGGGAAAGGAGTTTGTAAGCAGCTCTGAGACTCCGAGTGAAGGGGGGGGTATAAATCCAATCTCTTCTCTTCTTCTTCTATTCCCGATGTTAGGAATGACCCCATCTCAGACATCAGTGTGGTGCTGCTGACAATTTCTTCCTTCAAATACTTCCCCTTAAACTCATTCTTTCTGGGAAGACTTTGGCTGAAACCCTTAGGTGCCATCCCCAGCTGGAAAAAAGCCCCCATGACTTCATAGGGTTGCCAAAAGGCCTGGAGAATAATTTCCTTTTCTTTTTTTTTTTGCCATCAAATTGCAGCTAACTTATGGCGACCCCAATAGGGTTTTCAAGCAGGAGATGTTGTTCACAGGTTGTTTGCCATTGCCTGCCTCTGCGTAGCAACCCCTGTATTCCTTGGTGGTCTCCCATCCAAAAACTGACCAGGACCAACGCATCTTAGATCAGACGATATCAGGCTAGCTTGGCCTATGCAGGGTCAGGGCAGCTTTTCATTGCATGGAGGAAAATAACATCACCTGGGAAATAAACACATATTAAAGGAATAGACAGGACAAGCCTATGACCTCAGTTGTTCTCAAAACATGGGGGAAGACTGTGGTTTAATGGCAGAGCACATGCTTTGGATGTAACAGGTCTCAGGTTCAGTACCAAACAACTCTTGTTTAAAATAATCACAGGTACAAGGTTTTGTGGGAAAGCTTGCTGTGCATGGACCTAACTGCGAATAAGACAGCTTCACATGCTGTGAAGATGTTGTCATATTCATCTTTGTCTCTTTTATTCCTTCCTTCTTTTGATGGCCTTTGTCTCTCTCTCTCCTCTCTAAGTCATCTCTTCCATGATCAAAATTTCCATTGTGAAGTCCTTAGGGCAGAACTCTTTAAAACACCATGTACTTGGGTGGCAAATATAAATAAAATAAATGAGAACAGGAAAGCACTCTATTTGTTCTTGTAAAAAATCAGCCAAATGACAGAAAGGCAACTTTCAATGTATTTTCTACTCTGGTTTTCTCCAGATCCACACAGCATGTTTTCTCCCACTACTAGAAGCTGTACCTTTGCTGATCGACTGCAGGACATATTGAAATGCTATAAGTTGTGCTTCGTGATTACTCATCTAGCAACCAGTGCCTCTGTCACTGAATACTAGCACATGAAGGTGTACGTAGCAGACAGTTCAACATGTGACTCTTAGGCATTTGTTTGAGCACGTGTCTGGGTGAGAGCTTCCCTAATTCCAGAAGGAATGATGTAACCCAGGATAATACAAAATGTGTCCTATGTGAAGTCACACTGTGCTTACAAACAAAGGGAAGGGAAATAGGACTGAATTTGTAGCAAACGACTGGATTACAGATAATACAGTAAAATAATTCCTCAGAGTAATGTTTGTTAAGTGGCTCACTTCACACAAATGCAGTCATAGCACATGAACTGTTCACCGTATTATTATAATAACTAGCAGTAAAGCCCGTTGTGGAAATAAATACAACGAGATCTAGAAAGAGGCTCTGGGGGAGTGCTCTGGCTTTGGGCAAACAGTGTCATTTTGCTGTGGTGATCTCAGCAGGGTATAATGACAGAGTCCACTGTTTTCTCCAGAGGAACTGATCTCTGGTCCCTGAAGAGCAGTTGTAATTTTGAGTGATCTGTAGCCCTCACCTGGAAATTGGCAACAATTGTTACGCAGGACGAAATGGCTGGTTTGGAGGGTGGAGTCTATGGCATTCTACCTGTCTGATGTCCCACCCCTCCGCAAACCCCACCCTCTCCAGGCTCCACCCCTCAAATCCCCAGGAATTTGCCAGCCTGGAGTTGGCAACCCCATCTCCTTCCCAGCTAACCATCAACCTACCATTATCTGCCCCTTTGACTTCAGCTGACTTCTGCCCTCCCTTCTGCAGAGCAATTGTAATTTTGAGTGGTCTCCAGCCCTCACCTGGAGATTGGCAACAATGGTTCCCCATGAGGGACTGAGTGGTTTGGAGGGTGGAGTCTATGGCATTGTACCTGTCTGAGGTCCCACCCCTCCTCAAACCTCACCCTCTTCAGGCTCCATCCCTCAAATCTCCAGGAATTTCCCATCGGGAGTTGGCAACCCTATCAGGATTGGCCCCAATATGTTTTCTCCCAAAGGCCAAAGTAGGTGACTGGACCAAACTAAGTTGCCTACCATCAGGCACTGAGGGGAAAGTAGGGTTGCCAGCTATAAGGAGGGAAATACCTGGAGTGTTGGGGGGTAGATTCTGTAGAGGGCAGCATTGGGGGGGGGCGGAAGGACTCAGCAGGTATAATGTCATAGGGTCTACCCTCCAAAGCAGCCATTTTCTCCAGGGGAAACTGATCTCTGTCATCTGGAGATCAATTGTAGCAGTGGGAGATCTCCAGGTCCCACCTGGAGATTGGCAACCCTAGGGGAAAGTCAGCTGCACAGCAGGGGGTTGAAGAGAATGGTTTGATGGGTGCTGGGCCAAGATTGGCAACAATAGTTCCCCAGGAGCAAATAGCTGGGTTGGAGGGTGGAGTCTATGGCACTGTAACCTGTCTGAGGTCCCCCTCTCCGGCCTCCACTCCTCAAATCTCCAGGATTTTCCATACCTAAAGCTGGCAACTTTATCTCCTCCCCTCTCAGTAGCCTCTTATTTTGCCTTAAATTGGTTTTGATGCCAGCAGAGTGAGAAAATGCCAGAGGCTCTGGGTGGGTGCCTCATCGTAAATGCACCAAACAATTCCTAAAGATTTGCCAAAACACTACTCTGTCGACAAATTGCAGCACTTTGAATTAGCACCAGAGCTTTAAGAGCTCTCCAGCTGTCACCTGGAGACTGGCAACAGCTTGTTTGGAGGGTGGGGAGTATGGCATTGTATCTGTCGGGGGGGGGAGAATGAGGTGTGGAATGGAGTGAAGTCCAATCAGCTTCCATATGCAAAAGACCTTGAAGGTTTCATATGCAACTGACATTCCAACTGCCTTGCGGGGAGGGGGGTGAGTTTGAGGTGTGGAATGCAGTGAAGTCCAATCAGCTTCCATATGCAAAAGACCTTGAAACGCTGGGCGGGACTGCACAAAGCAGCCAGTCAACCCAGCCAGCGTCTTCTGACTGACAGTTCAAGCGTCCATACACTAAAGGGGCCAAATTTAGAATGTTCATATAGAATGTTCTTACTCAATTATATATAAGGAGAGATAATATTTGTCATCACTACAGACGTTCCATGATTATAAAACAGCCACAGCAGGTACTGAAGAACAGAATGAGACGGAGGGCTCAGAAATCCGTGTTGTCATTGTTAAGACCATCAGACATATTTGACGCAATGATAATTATGCACATGCTCTTTTGTTCCTGAGGCAAGATATGTATCGATTATACCATGGGATCAGGACATACTGCTAGAATAGAATAGCTAAAAATAAACCTCCATAGATTTTGTTAAAAGGAAAATGTGGAAATGCATATGCAGTGCAGCGGTGATACACCCTTTAAACTCCATTAAGTCAGTGGGTGTAATTCTGTTTAGCATTTCCTTATGTTAGAGCAACCATAGTCCTTGTTTATGCCCACTTGGGGGTTGTTGGGTTTGGAGAACTCACAAAAATAACGATTGTTGTTCAGGGTTTAAAAGTGTGTGTTCCAAAATGTCACAGTGGTACCAAACAAGTGCAAAATTTGAAACTAGATATAAATCTTTGACACTCCCAGCTTTCATTTTAAAACTTTTAAAAGTTTGTGGCAATTGGATGTGAAGGGAAACGTGAAAGTGTGGGGCCACAGTTAGGTAATGGGTAGGAGCTGAACTGGCTTGCCCTGATTACCATATATCTCAATCGCATGGAACCTGTGCTAATGCAGTCGACTCTGTTCTATGGCTTCGTATGTGATTGCATTGACCATCATATATACAGCAGTATTGGTACTGGATGTCTCAAGAAATGCTGAATGTTAATAATTAATATGAACATCATGCAGGCAGGAAAAGCATTTCCATACCCAACAGCAATGTCTCTTCTGTATCTAAATGATCTCTGTAAGGAAGTGTGAAGAGAAAATGGAGGAGGAGGAGGAGGAGGAAGAAGAAGAAGAGTCAGTTTTATACTCTACTCTTCACTACCCAAAGGAGTCTTGGAGTGGCTTACAATTTCCTTCCCTTCCTCTCCCCACAACAGTCACCTTATGAGGTAGGTGGGGTTGAGAGAGCTCTGAGAGAACTGTGACTGACCCAAGTTCACCCAGGTGGTGGCATGTGGAGAAGTGGGGAATCAAATCCAGTTCTCCAGATTAGAGTCTGCCATTTTTAACCACTACCCCAAACTGGCTCTGTCCCATACCTGCAGGATGGGTAAAGTAAGGGTGATGGTTTCCCCCATTTGGTGTCACTTCTCTCATTGCTTGTAGGGATAGGTCTGAGTGGGTCATCTTGACCAGGATCACCACTCTAGAGTATCCCTTTGAGACAAGTCTTTCCTATCTCATATCTTGCAGTGCAGAATGACTCTACAGCTAGGAGCTCAAGGACAGGAATCTCCCGTACAGTGATATTTACCAAATTTCTGTTGCAGTTTATTCAATGGCATTAACAGAATCTAAAAAAAAAATTTCAGTTCCTCCATGGCGGTCAGCCACTTGCACCTTACAAGAGGCAGCTGTGGGGTGTGTTTCCCCTCTCTTTCCTACCACAAGCATTTTGTTCCCATTAACAGGGAGTTTATGGTTTTCCTCTGTCATTTACACTTGCCTGGCTACTAAGACACTCAGACTTTATATGCCTTGTGGTTGCTCTGGTGTGTTTCGGGGATTTCTGTTGCATTCCCAGTCCTTTATCTCCCCCCCCCCCCCCCCCTCTTCC
>NW_015165858.1:134190-161011 GCF_001447785.1 Gekko japonicus | reverse complement strand
TTCGGAGCAGGAAACTCCAGAGGAAACCAGTGTTGAGTGCCTAGTGAGAAATCGCCCAGAATCTAAAAAAAAAATTTCAGTTCCTCCATGGCGGTCAGCCACTTGCACCTTACAAGAGGCAGCTGTGGGGTGTGTTTCCCCTCTCTTTCCTACCACAAGCATTTTGTTCCCATTAACAGGGAGTTTATGGTTTTCCTCTGTCATTTACACTTGCCTGGCTACTAAGACACTCAGACTTTATATGCCTTGTGGTTGCTCTGGTGTGTTTCGGGGATTTCTGTTGCATTCCCAGTCCTTTATCTCCCCCCCCCCCCGGCCTTCCCAAAGGAGCAATCAGCAGCAGGAACAAAGGCCCGTTGCAAGTTATACCCTAGTTCCTTTGTTGACTATGAGGGACCCCTGTATCTCCCCAACTGTCTGGCTGATTTTTCCCGCCAAAACTTCTGTTCCCCTCAATTTCTGAGTTGCCTTACAGAAGTGTGTATATTTTTTCTATTGATATAAACTTAAAACTGTCCCACCCTTTGTTTAGATATCAGTTTAGGCTTTAGGCCTAGTGCAGGAACTTGAGGGAAAGACAGAAGCTGTTCTGTTTTATAAAGTCTTATGAAATGGTACTTAACGCAAAGTAAGTTTCAAAACAGAAATAATATTTTATTGAACAGGCAGAGTATATAACAGGGGTAAAGGTTTTGAGATTGCTGAGGTAAAAAACTTTCTAATATACAGAGTTGAATTCTTAGAACATTCAAGAGAGTGTATTTGTAGTTTTGGTTCAAGGTTCTCTAGTTCTTTCTTTGAGAGGTACTTTGTTTAGTATATTTCAACATTAACACAGTTCTTATTAATGTTTCTTCTTGAGGACAGTGTTTGCTTAAAGTTTCTAGATTTCTTCCTTCCTTTAGGTATTACAGCTTTTCACTAACTCCCAAGGTGTCTAAACTTCTCCCCTTTAGCACAGACCAGGATTCTTTTCCCAACCCCTTTCACTGGCAGGAAGTTATTCTCCTTGTCTCTAAGAAGCGATAACTCCTTTTACTATTTGGCTTGTCTGGGAGTTCACTCTAACTTCCCAAACCTTCTGCCAAATCCTTCTCCAGTATCCTTTGTCTCTATAAGGCTGTTCTGTAGCTTTCCTGACTGAGAATCAAAGTTCTCCCTCAGAGCAGTTTTAATACATTTAAGAGAATGGGGTTTCTCTTTTCTCTGTAGAGGTACTTTTCTGACTATTGCCTGTCAGAAAACACTGACTCCCAAATGTCTCTTTCCTCAGAAGCCAAACCCTTTGGCTACTGATTCAGATGTTAGTTTTCAAACAAAGACCAAAAGGCAAAAGACCAAACACGAAAGACCTGAGAGCAAAAGATCTCTTTTGCCTCCAGATCAGCTGTTTTCTTTCCTCTCTCAGCTGATGCTGGCTAGTCAGAGAGCAAGTAGAGCAGCCAATCACATCAGCTCTTCTCTCCGAGGGAAGATTCATGAACTCCATGACTCTTTGACACAAGCAGCATTCTAAAAAGCCTGCTTTTCTGTACGATCCGTCACATTGACAGATCATGTGATCTTAGCCTTGGCCCAACATTATCCACCAGTCCCTTCCTGCTGCCATTGCTTGTCTTAGGAGCAAGGGGTAGCCAGGGAATATTGTCTCTTAGCACTGACTTTCCCCTTATGTTCTGAGGCAGTACAGCTATGTATATGACCCATTGTTTAAATGGATTCTAAGCAGGGTTGCCAGCTTTGGGTTAGGAAATACCTGGAGATTTGGAAGTAAAGCCTGAGGAGGGTGGAGCTTAGGGAGGGCAGGGTCTTCAATGGGGTAAAATGCCATAGAGTTCCACCTTCTAAAGTGGCCAATGTTTTTTCGGGGGAACAGATCTTTGTTGTCTGAAGAACATTTGTAATCCCTGGAAAACTCCAGGCACCACCTGGTGGTTGGCAACCGTAGTTCTAGGCATTTAAGCCATTGTAAGGACCACCTGACAGTGTGGAAGCTAAGGGCCAGGGGGCTAAGGAGAAAAGTTGTGGGGAGGGCTTTGGCTGAATGGCACAGCACCTACTTAGTATGCAGAAAGTCCCAAATTCAATCCCTGGCATCTCCAGTTCAAAAGATCAGGTAGGAGATGGTGTGAAAGACTTCTGCCCAAGATCCTGGAGAGCTGCTACCAGTCTGAGTAGACAAAACTGACTTTGATGGGCTGATGGTATGCTTCAGTATAAGGCAGCTTTATGGGAGTATGTATTTAGGCTAAGGAGCTGCGGTGGCTCAAGTGGTTAAGACACTGAACTGCAGGCTGCGGAAGGTCAGTAGTTCAGCAGTTCGAGACCCGAGTTGCTGCATGACGGAGTGAGCTCCCGTCTCTAGTTCCAGCTCCTGCCAACCTAGCAGTTCGAAAGCAAGAAATTGCAAGTAGATAAATAGGGACCACTTTGGTGGGAAGGTATCAGCGTTCCGTGCGCCTTGGTGTTTAGTCATGCCGGCCACATGACCACGGAAACGTCTTTGGACAGCGTTGGCTCTTCGGCTTTGAAACGGAGATGAGCACCGTAACCCTAGAGTCGGACTCGACTGGCTTTTGAGCAAGGAAACCTTTACCTTTTTATTCAGGCTAAAGGAAGGAAAGGAGACAGTGAGGACTGGGTTGCTGAGCAGCAAGAGGGACCTGAAGAAAGAAGACTATAGGAGGTAGGCACCTAAAGGAAACTGGGATGGAACTGGCAGGCATTTAATGGAAGCAGAAGCCTCTGAGAAGGGAGAATTGTGGATAATCTTACACAGGAAGTGTGGGCTCTTTGTAGGAAGGGAATGACCAGGCAATAGAGCTGGATAGTTGGGGGAGGTGTGGGTCGAGAAACAAAGGGTGCAATGAGGCCAAAGACATTGAGTTCTTGATGCAGTTCTTTAAATTAATAAAGGTCTACACAAGGGAAAATGAGAGCCACTGAACATGGCTCAGAAGTAGTGTGCGTGTAAAGTGCCATGAAGTCACGGCTGACATGGTAACTCCATAGGGTTTTCAGGGCAAGCAATTAAACAGAGGTGGTTTAATATGGGTAGCTGTGTTAGTCTGTCTGTAGCAGTCAGAGGACGGTGGAAGACAGGAGGGCCTGGCGGGAGCTGGTCCATGGGGTCGTGAAGAGTCAGACTCGACTGTGCGACTGAACAACAACAACAAAGCAGTAAAAAAGAGCAACAGTCCAGTAGCACCTTAAAGACTAACAAAATATGTGGTAGGGTAGGAACTTTCATGAGTCACTACTCACTTCTTTAGATGCAGCTAGAATGGGAGTCCATCTGTCCTATTGGATGGTGGAGTTATTTCAGAAACCAAATGACAGTAGCAGGTGAATGACAGTAGCAGGTGAATGACAATAGCAGGTGTGATTGGATTTGGGTGAGATATGCAGAAGGGTAGTAGGCGTAGAGAAATCAGCATTAGTAATGAGATAGGAAACCTAGGTCTCAGTTCAGTCCAAATGGATGCATTGTCTTGAGCTTCATTATCACTTGCAATTCAGCAGTCTCTCTTTCTAATCTCCCTTTTGAAATTCCTTTGTAAGAAAACTGCTACTTTTAGGTCAGCAACTGAATGTCCTGGAAAGGTAAAATGTTCCACCACTGTTTTTTTAACGTTATGGTTTCTGATGTCAGGCTTATGTCCATTAATTCTTTGTGAAGGGACTGGCCTGTTTGTCTAAGGTAGAGGGTGGAAGGGCACTGGTGACACATGATGGCCTAAATCACATTAGAGGATGAGCAGGAGTATGAACCTGAGATGTTGCTGGGTCCACTGATGGTGTTGCTAGGATCTATATGAGAGCAAAGTTGGCACCTTGGTTTGTTGCAGGCCGTGGTACCAGAGTCCATGTTACTGTTAATTAGTTTATCATTGCGGGTGAGAAGGTGTTTTAGGTTAGCTGGCTGTCTGTAAGCAAGAAAAGCTCGGGCCCCCAGTGCCTGCGTGAGGGGAAATGTCACTCACTATCCAGCATGGGTTGTAGGTCATTAATAATGCGCTGAACTGGCTTGAGTTGTGTAGGTGACCACCAGTGGTGTTCTGTTGTCATTTTCTTTGGGCTTGTCTTGTAGCAAGCTGTCCCTGGGTATCATTCTGGCCTTTCCAATAATCTTTCTCACCATGTCAGCAGGATATTGTAGTTGCAAAAATGCCTGTTGCAGATAAGGCTGCCAATTCCCCCGGGGGACGGATTTCCCCCCGTTTTGGAGGCCCGATTTCCGCACCCGTGGAATCGGGCCCCGGGGAAACCCCACCCCCACGTGCACGTCACAGGCAAGTGACGTCATGACGCCGGGCATGCTGGGGGCGGGGCCAAAGCCATTTGAGGGGAAAACAGAGTTTCCCCCTCAATTTCCCCTCAAATGGCTGTGGCCCCGCCCCCAGCGTGCCCGGCATCATGACGTCACTTGCCTGTGATGTGCATGTGGCGCGCGTGTGCTCCGCACGCACACACACACTCCGGGAGCCACCCCAGAGCCCCCCGCCGGCAAGGTAAGTCGATTTAGAAACCCTAGTTGCAGATCCTTCAAGTGAGTATCTCTGTCTGAGGGGCTGGAGTAGATGTGACTATAGCATAGGTCTTGGCTATCGCCAATGGATTGTTTGATGTGGTTGGAGTGGTAGCTGGAGGCATGTAGATTTGTTTTTAAGACGAACATTTCTCTGGCTTCAGGCCTAGAACACTTGGCATGAGTTGCATTCTCCTCTAGAAGAATGCTGTAGAGATCCATACTTATCTTATTTCATTGGTTCGAAGTCAAACAGGTTAAGTTTTGGAAGTATTTTAAGTCACTCGAGAAATCTAAAAACAAAAGAAAAAGAAAAAGTGGCAATCTAAGTTGGTTGGCTTTACAAATAGTGCCACCAGACCCTTCATTTAGGTCTCCTGCTTCATTTTAGGGCCAGTATTGCAACAATGCACTGTGTTAAAATTGTACAATAACCTAAAATCTTCAATTTTTTAAACCCTAGGAGTAAACTGCAGTAGCACAACTGTGCAGAAAATGATGGCAAACCATACATGGTGAATAGTTCCACTACACTCAGTTGAATTACTTAGTACAGGTGTACCTTATTTGAGAAATTATAGATCAGTGCTTACCTGCCGTAAAATGGCTACAATTAGGCAGTCTTTTTCTAAAGACAGGGGACAATACTGGAAAATGTACTTTGAGGATTTACAAAGACAATTATGGAGTGTTATGTATTTAGTTATCATTGTTTGGTATGAGCTTTAGGTACAGCTCCATAGAAGTGCAGCATCCCAGAATATGAGACCGGATTGCTCAATGCTGCTGGTAGGCCAATCCGCAGAGACATTTACTTTCGGCGGGAACAATTCTTATTGGTCCTAAGCACTAGGCTTGCCAAGTCCCCCCGGGGGGCGGGGAAACCCCCGCCCCAGAGGCCCGTTCCCCGCCGTAGGCGGATCGGGCCCCAGGGGAACCCCACCCCCAAAGTACGCGACGTGCCCATCACCCGGAAGTGACACAACCACGCCGGGCACGCTGGGGGCGGTGCCACGGTCATCCGAGGGAAAACTCCGGGAGCGAACCGGGAGTCCCCCGCTCCAGATGAAGGTACGGCAACCCTACTAAGCGCCTGTCTCTGGTTGGTTGTTATCTGTTTAGGGGTGTGGTTCTCCCCGTTCATAACGTATAAAGTTAGCTTGTTCTGTCTGTATGTTGTCCTGTGTTAAGTTATGAGCTGAATAAACGAAATCACTTGTTTAAGAGCTGCCTCGACCTCAGTTCATAATATGGAGGTAATGTTAAGGGCCAATATTTTATACAAGAGCTTGACTAGAAAAGAATCCCTACTTTCACTCTCTGCAGTGGAAGGAGGGGATGAATTGCATAGACTTCCCCCTTGGAGGGCTGAGGTGATCCTTGGGAAAGTACAAAATACGAGTGCCTTTTCTCTAAGATATGACTCAGAAGTGTAAAGAAAAGGAGGAAGTGGCTTGCATGGTGGGGGAAAGTATTCTGTGTCTGTTGTTGTTCCTTTATGCATCACCTCAGCTAAGTAGTTCTGAGAGGGCAGGGCGTGGGACTCTGCCTTCACTCATCAGTCTCTTGTTGAATCTCTGCATAATGGCTGTCAGCGAGATATCTAACTGTGCAAACAGGAAAAGCTCCAGGTATACCTGGAACATATTTCACCCAAGGCAGTCAGCCACCAGATGGTTGCTTTGGGTGATCAAAGGTTTGCATTAGTTTGCATAACATCATAGACTGAAAAGCATTACATGGGGATAAAAATGTTGTGATTTTGCTCTGTGCTTCTTCAAGGACTGCTGTTCTGGTTGATTTTTGGTAATCTCCACAATGTGTCTCCTGATTCATAAGTAGGGTTGCCAGCCCTCGGTTGGAAAATACCTGGAGACCTGGAGGGGGCCTCAGCAGGGTACAATGCCACAGAGTTCACCCTTGAGAATAGCCATTTGCTCCAGGGGAGCTGATCTCTGTCAGCTGGAGATCAGTTGTAAAAGCGGGAGACCTCCAGACCCCACTTGAAGGCTGGCAACCCTATTTATAAGATAAGACATAGAGGAATGGCTTCTTCCTCTTCTTCTCCAAGACAAAGGCAGGAAGGTGATCTCAATATGCTAAATAGCTTATACATTGATTCTCAATCACCTCCTACAAAATTCCCGGGCATTTCTACTTAGTAAACAGATTGGGTACAAACAATCATGTGACTTCCTGTTGACTAATACAAACAAAGTTAACTCCGTAACTGCTGAAGTGTTTTAACTTGCTACACCCAACAAAAAATGATACAGGGGAAAAGGTAACCCCTTTCTCCTGCATCTCAGTCCTGTTCTTTACTGGATCCCTATGCACCTGCTAATTACAGAGAAAATATGCTTGGGAGCTCTGAACATGCAACTCCCAGTATCTTATCTAGTTGGATCATCTGACACCTTATTTTCTGTGTTAGGGAATTTCTTCACATGGGAAGGCACTCAGTTACCAGTAGACAAAATGTATACATTTAAGGAACAGTTTTATCACACAATGAGCTGTTTGTCTAAAATAGGATCTGAAATGGGACAGGCAGCTGAGATGCAGACAAAGAGATCCTAAACAAATCTACTCAGTCTTAACAAGACCTAATAATGAAGTCCATGGAAAGTACAGAAATGGACAAACTCACTTTGATCTTAAAGAGGCAAATGGAAGACTGTGTTGGACAATGGACTCCCTTTTACGATTGGATGAGAAAGAAATATAAAGATATGAACTCTTTGATATAATATGAAGTAGCCTTTATGAACTTCCAAATTTCACAGTCTATTTCTTTGTAGTGTGAAATGATATGTGGAGAAGAGTTACATGCAGAAGACTTGTTATTTTGTTTCTAAACCTAATAAAAGGTAAAGGTAAAGGTTCCCTTGCTCGAAAGCCAGTCGAATCCGACTCTAGGGTTGCGGTGCTCATCTCCGTTACAAAGCCGAAGAGCCAGCGCTGTCCGAAGACGTTTCCGTGGTCATGTGGCCGGCATGACTAAACACCACGGCGCACGGAACGCTGTTACCTTCCCACCGAAGTGGTCCCTATTTATCTACTTGCAATGTCTTGCTTTCGAACTGCTAGGTTGGCAGGAAAACCTAATAAAGTGTACTATTAAAAAAAACCCCAAATTTACTCAGAATCCTTCTTAGGGTTTATTCTGTGAGGCTGACTCTCAGGAAGGCAGGCTTGCTGTTCGCCCACCAGTGGCAGGCAATCCACCCACTCTCAATCCCCCACCCATCCCAAAATAATTTGAGAAGGCAACAGAAGAAAACAGCGATCATCAGGCATCAGCCACTGACAGCTCTTCATCTACTTCGGTGTCCCTGGGTGCAATATTTGACTTTGACTTTGATTCTGATTTGGGAGCTTCTGCCCCGAGATCTTATAAGGTTAAAATCCCCTGGCAAAAGAAGAAGAAGAAGCGCAAAGACAAAAAGGCATCCAAATGAAGATCTGAGATTTTTCTATGTTAAAATTTAAAGAATTTATATTATTGCCCATATGCGATACTAAAATTAAGAAATGTTTGTTCTTTATATATTTGAATATTTATTACTTACAAATCAAATGATATATTGTTAACATGAATAAGTAGGGAAATAGGAAACATCCAAAGCACAAGATAGTTCATTAATGTACCTTGCTACTCTGAATTTGTAGTGTTTAGTTTTGTAGTTTATAATGAAAAGCAATAAAAAATTCTAAAAAAAAGAAAGAAAAAAATTAGAGAAAAGCCAGGGAAGTCGGGAAATGCACAAATGTCACATAATGTCTTGGGAAAGCAGGGGGGAAAACCCCCTGCTTGCCAACAGCATTAAACTTGGAGCTGACAACAACCCATGTGGAAATAGCTTTTGTTAAACCAACACTCTTAATGAAAATACCAGAGTAATGTATAACCTATTACTGGATGAGAACAATAGACTTAAAACAGAGAATAGTCTTAAGCGACAACATAACAATTATCTTGGTGGGAAAATGCAGAGTTAAAATCTAGATTTTCTAAGGATGCAACACACGGTCTAGGTTGGCAGGAGCTGGAACTAGAGACGGGAGCTCACTCCGTCATGCGGCAACTCGGGTCTCGAACTGCTGAACTACTGACCTTCCACAGCCTGCAGTTCAGCGTCTTAACCACTTGAGCCATAGATAAAGAGGCTAAAATATGGAAATCAATGAAATATTTGAGAGCCATAGCATATAAAGAAAATATTCTTAAAGTGTTTCATAGATGGTGCTGGCCACCGGAGAAAATAGCAAAATGTTATGTACATTGCTCAAACAAGTGCTGGCAGTGTAAAGTAAATGTAGGATCGTTTTATCATATGTGGTGGCGATGTGTAAAAATTCAACAGTTTTGGGAGAAAATACAGAAAATAATTTGGGAAATGATGAATATTTATTTGACGTTAAATCCAGAAACATATTTAATATAATACCAGAAAATCTCAGTCATGATGATGTACGATTAGTTGTACTTATAATAACAGCAGCCAGAATACTTTTGGCCACATATTGGAAATCTGAAAACATTCCGACTAGGGAAGAAATAAGTTTGAAATTGTTGAATTTAGCAGAAATTGACAAATTGATCCTGTTGATTCAGGGAAAAGGAGAAGATTGTTTCCAGAAAAAATGGTTGAGACTTTACAAATGGATAGATAAGAATGTTAAAAATCAGACTCAAATGTAAATCATCAAATTATGGATAATATATATATGTAAAAAAGAAAACTAATAAAAAATTGTTAAAAAAAAGTATAGCAGTCTCTGGAAATAAAGTACTTAAATGAGGGGGGGGAAGAAATAGCTTCTACATGGAATCTGGGGTGTAATATGTGCTAGCGCTGCACTGTAGATGAACAGGATTGGTTTTGTAGGAACAACCCATGTGGAAATAGCTTTTGTTAAACCAACACTCTTTTTCTTCTGTTTCTAGTGTCAGAAGGTAACTCATATTCCTTATGGTGTCTGCCTGCCTTGGTTTCACACACACACACACACAAAATGGTCCATTTTGATGGCTTTTATGTTCTTAATTCTTGGTTTTAAAATTTCTTTGTTACTTTAATATTGTTGCTTTTAAAAACTTTTTTTTGAAAAGCCAGATATAAATGCCACAAACAAGTGTAGGTGTTCTTTTAATATATTTCTCAAAGCAACATCTGGCTTCTTAAAAATGTTCTGTTATAAACTGCTTAGGGTGGCAATGTAAGGTGGTTGCCCATATCCATCTGGTGTTTCTGCAAAGAAAAAGATGTACAATATACCTTCAATTTCTCCCTGTTTTTGGTCTGCCTTTCTGAGGGCTGGTCTATACACCATAAGCTCTCCATGGAAATTGCTTTAAATCACTACATGTGGTCACCATTACCACAGGGCGAAGCAAATATGTGTCCCAGAGATATAAGGAATTTTTAAAAGAAAGTAAAAATGAAATTTCACATTTACCTCCCCCAGTATAAGCAATTGCATATGTTTGTGTGTGCATGGAAGTCCCGTCAAGTTGCTTCCAACTGATGGCAACCGTATGAATTAACGACCTCCGTGTGCCTCAGCGTCTAGTCATGCCGGCCACATGACCATGGATTCGACTGGCTTTTGAGCAAGGAAAACCTTTACCTTTACCTAAAACATCCTAATGTTAATAGCCTTGCTTGGGTCTTGCAAACAGAGGGCCGTGGCTTCCTGGATTGATCCTATCCGTCTCATGTTGGGGCTTTCTCTTTTCCTGCTGCCTTCAACTTTTCTTAGCATTATTGTCTTTTCCAGTATCTGCTGCCTTTTTATAATGTGACCAAAATACGATCACCTCAGTTTTGTCATCTTAGCTTCTAGGGAGAGTTCAGGCTTGATTTGGTCTAGAACCCACTTATTTGTATTTTTGGCAGTCCCCCAGTATCTGTAAAACTCCTCCAACACCAGATTTCAGATGAATCAACTTTCTTACTATCAGCTTTCTTCATTCTCCAACTTTCACACCCATACATAGTATGGTATGAATTATCTTGATCTTGGTCACCAGAAGCACATCCAATAACATAAAAAATGAATCATAAAGACCAGAAAGCGGAGAAATCACTTTTAAAGACAAAGCAGCTAGGTAAACCAATAAAAACATGCTTAATTGCTTGACATGAGATTAGTTTTTAGTGTGAGAGACCAAAAAAAAAAAAAAGAAAGCCATTCCACATCAGGCAATTTTTATCACTGCAAACACCCACAGCAAAAGTTTTTGGTGGCATAGCAAGAAATCACCCAGTCCAGAGGTTCAATGAGTGGCTCGTCAGCAAGACACCCAATGGGTGTGGTCAGACGTTAAACTGCTCCGGTTGCAACCGGATTATATTTGATCTGGATAATCGTGATCACACTTACCTCCCTTATCCCGCCTCACTGCACAGTCACGTCGCTCCCTGGCGTCTACACTACTGATGCGCGGGAGCGTGTGTCGGGGTTTTAAATTTTTTTCCCTCAGTTTGCGCATGTGCATAGGCGCCCCTCCATAGAGGGGGGGGCGAAACTATCATGGCACATTTGCAGAACCACCAGGGTGAATCAATTCAACCCCTCCAACAAAAGACTTCCCTTTAAATGTTTGACCTGAAAATGGCCTCTGTGACCGTTTAAATGTCGGTTTTCTAAACGTGGTGGCGGAGCTCCGCCTATGTGCACATCACCAACGTATTAAAAAAATGGCAGGCGAAAAGTGGAAGCCTCGGGCAGCTTTCGAGCGGGAAGGGGGTTTAAACCGGAAGTGGCTCGACACCGCAGGAGCAATCAGACGTCAGAAAAGTGCAGCTGGAACGGGAGAATCAGGAAAACACCACTTGGGGACCTGGTAACAAAATACTCTGTTTTAAAGGGGGTTTGAGCTGGAAAGCGACGGCTGGGGACGGTGCGCAGATGTTGGGTGTGTGAACGTGGATATAAAATCTGTTACTGAAGCATGCCGAAAGCAGACTAAATGCCCCGTCTGAACGCACCCAATGAATGGTAGCTGCTGCACAGAGCAGTTGGATGCAGCCCAGTGTGAGTTTTGTAATACATAATTAACAAAAGTCCAGATGAGCAATGTTTATTTCAATGTGAGCTTTCATGATTCACAGCTCACTTCTTCAGATATGTATGAAAATCAAACTGAGAGTCCTTATGGGACAGGTTACAAGCAGGAGGGATGGGGGAGTTTAGGCAGAGGATTAATTCCCTCTTGAATCTTTCAAGTGAAGATTCACTATGTAGGGAAGAAATGAGACAGAAAGGTGTGAATACTGTCAGAAAACTCCAAAGTGTGACCTCTCTATGTGACTGAAACAGGTTCTGTTATAAACTGCTTAGGGTGGCAATTTACAAATAATTAGCAATTACAAATAATGCGTGATGAGAAAAAATCAAAGGCTGATATACCTTTGTAATACACATAACAGGCTAGGAAGGAGAAAGAGGAGAAGGATCAGAGCCAGAAAGAGCTTACCCCGCTAAGATAAATCTGCTCCTTGCTGCTAATGTTTTGCAGTGCAGTCCTACACAGAGTAACACTCTTAAATCCATTGTACCTAATAGGCTTAAAAGGGCATAATGCTTTTTAGGATGGCACTGATGGTCAGTGAACACAAAGACACTGGGATGATGGCAAACACCTGGCTCTGCAATCGAACATTTTAGTAAAACTATTTCATCAAAACACAGTTTTTTGGTTTTCACTGTTTTGTTCTGACTTAGGACGACTATGCCCCACATCCATAGACCCCTGATATTTCTGGTCATGGGCTTGCAACATTGAAGGTGGGAGAAGATGGTAGTCTTAGAGGAGAACGAAATAGGCCACATGAAGTCACTGAGCACCTCACTGTACTTTCTCAGGCAACACACCAGGCTTTTGCCCTGAGTCTAAATAATTTCACTTTTGCTATGTATAGCACTTGTTGTTGCCAACATGAAATGCTGCCCTATTTTATTCTAACAAATGAGCACAACGTATCTCAAGAAAAGGAGCTTAGGTCCTAATGAATCAAAGCCATGAATTTTGACACAGAAGTTTTCCAAAACTGGGAAATCTGAAAATAAGACATATGTATGTTGTCACAATAGGAGACTCAAAGCAGACACGCCCCCCTCCCCCCCTAGTTAAGATAGTTCCAGGTTACCCAGACAGCTGGCCTTTGAATATATCAAGACACACTGAATGTAAGAAATGTTTCAGACCTTCATAAGCCTCTTACCAAAATTGGTGGGGGGGGGAGGGAAGGGGGAAGAATAGTACTTTCAGACCATTAAAGAGGTAAGTCCAGGCTGGCTACCCAGATTTGACATATACATGGTCCCAAACCTATTGATTTTCCGAAAGGCCTAAACATCAGACTTTTCTCTCAGACAAAACTTGGGGCATGATGAATTTTAATCACAGAATACCAACATGCTAGCAGGCATAGAGGTAAAGGGAACACTTCTATAACCAGACAAGACGTAGATGTCTGCTCTAATAATGCACAATCTCTCTCTCTCTCTGATAGAACAGCTGTGTGAACTGGTAGGAAATCCACCACAGCTGCAGCATTCCTCATTTCTTGTCATTGGCAGTCAGAAGTGTTGAAACAGAGGCCACCCCTTCCTTGTAATCAAAGGTGCTTGCATAACCCCCAAGAACTGGTTGGTTTACCCAGTAGAGGCAGAATCAACGTATGGAGCTTAGCAGCAGAGGAAGAAGCTGGTTGCTGGGGAGCTGGATAAGATTTTCTGGACTCTCATCACCATGTAAAGGGGGTCTATAAATTTCAAGCTGCAGATTGCACTCTGGCTACTGCCTTTGTCCAGGTCTGTTAGAACCGAATCCTATTGCAAGGGAAGTGGATGAAAAGAATCCTGAACCCTGGTGGACTTGAGAAGTGGGACCACTCATCGCAAAGTCTTGATAGCAAGAACCACTTGTCCTATTGAGCTCAGAGAGGTTAGCTGTTGCAGTTTCCTGTTCGCTGTCGTATTTATGCATTAGCAGTTAAACAACATCAGTTTTCTCATGTTGTTCTGTATGGTGGAACAGGTGACGTAAAGAAATTTCCCTTTCAAATCAATTTGCCTTGCAAATTCTGTTCCTGAATTAGCCCCACAGAACCCACACAGGAAAGGTTATACTTGGACATACTTTAAGTCAGCACAGTTTGTATAATACTGCTGTATAGTGATAGTGCCCCTATTTACATGCAATGGCATGAGGCCCTTTGTTTGGAGGGGTGGAGATTAATATGTACATAAAGTTCTGTTTCAATGCTTGCAATTATCAGATCATTTGTTCCCCTAAAGTCTAACAACGGTCAGTTAAAATATAGTCCCATGAACAGGAATAATTTCAGTATTTTGTAGGGTTGCCAGGTCCTCCCTGGCCACCAAGGGGGATAGGAGGGCAGGGTTGCCAGATCAAGTTGGGAAACAACTGCAGATTTGGGAATGGAGCCTGGGGAGAACAAGGACCTCAGTGGGGTACAATGCCAGAGAGTCCAACCTCCAAAGCATCCATTTTCTCCAGGAGAATTGATCTCTGCAGTCTGGAGATGAGCTGTGTTTCAGGGGATCCCCAGGTCCCACCTGGAGGCTGGCATCCCTAGTACTTTGGGTCTTCCCGTTCATGCAAGCAGGGACCTCACAATCCCCTTTCCCTCCCCACCAATAAGGATGTACAGGAAGTACATACAAACAGCACCAGGTCGTCCTATGGCGTTCTGCCCTCCTCCAACCTTCAGCAGAATGATGACTACAGCTAGTCATTCTAGGTACCTGTACACTAACGTTTCCTGAAATGAGGCATTTCAGCTCTGCACTGGCATTTTAGGTCAGGAAAGTGGCATTGGACAAAGGCCTAAATTCTTGCCCCCAAGTGCCAGAGCCCTGACCCAAAGAGGGTCTTTGCACACCTGTTGTTTGAAAGGAAAAAAGAACCTTAGAAGCTCCATTCACTCAAGTCCCAAAATGCAGCCACAACAACACCTAGGTTCATAGATGTAGTGAAGGAGCTAGTAAGTCTCTCTCTGAATTGTAGCTCTCCAGATTGCAGCTGATGGCGCATAGGATCGCCTGTGCCCCCTTCAAATAAATAAATAAATAAATAAATAAAGCCCCACACAGAGGAAAAACAGAGGTTAGGAGGAGATTCTAGCCCAGAGGTGCTGAACTAATTTGTTATGAGGGCCGGATCTGACACAAATCTTACTTTGTCGGGCCAGGCCATGTGTGCCATAAAATATAATGCCAGGTACTAGAGAATAAACTTTGCAAATAACACAGGCAAACCCAATTAACAATATTATTTTTTACGCTGCTGAGCTGTGTTGGGAGGAGGCAGCAGGAAAAAGAAACAACATCTTTCTCAGCCTTCACTGCCATTTCCCTGCCACACTATTTTACTTCAGCCTCACAGTCCCGTCCCCTAGCAAGCTGCTTTTTATTTCTTGACAGCTTGGGCCACTGTGTGTGCCTGCTGCCTCCCCCAAGCAGCCTCTTGCCTTCCCTCCCTTGCATCAGTTCCTCGTGGGCCAGATAACAGCCCTGGACAGGCCGGTTCCAGCCCTTGGGATGTAAGTTTAACATCCCTGTTCTAGCCTATCCTCCTAGTTTTCTACTTGTAAGAGTTGGGGGGGACATTGCATCTTGTGAGTCTCATCCTCTGTCCAGTTACACAGTATAGACACAGGTTTACTGGTGAGATTGCTCTTTGCGAAAACAATGGCCTTTTCTACACAGCGGCACTTCCCTGCGGAAGCCCCAGGGTCAGTGCAGCTGCTGATGCAACCCAGTGGCAACAGGGCTTCCATGTGGAGCTTTCCCCACAGTTTCTCTCCCCTAGTCTCCATGGCAGCTACTGCCCCTAGGGTTATGGGGATGGCGGTCTTTTCTCAAGGTTTTTAAACTGGTAGTGGAGATACTGACATACCATTATATTGGTATGCCAACTGCCAATAAACAGAACTGTAAAAAGCCCCCTGGGGTGGCATGGGGGGGAATAAACTGCCACGGGTGTTGGGGCAGGGGATATGGCTACTGTGTGGGTGGATCAGGGAAAATACAGAGTTTTGCACTTGCACAGAAGAAGAAGAGTTGGATTTATACCCTGCCCTTCACTCGGAGTCTCAGAGTGGTTTACAATCTCCTTCCCTTCGTCTCCTCACAACAGACACCCTGTGAGGTAGGTGGGGCTGAGAGGGCTCTGAGAGAACTGCTCTTGAGAGAATAGCTCTGAGAGAACTGTGATAGACCCAAGGTCACCCAGGTGGCTGCATGTGGAGGACTGGGGAATCAAACCCAGTTCTCCCAGATAGGGCCGGCTCGCCTGCTAGGTGAACTAGGCATTTGCCTAGAGCGCAGGCTGGCCTTTAGGGCGCGGAAGGAGAGGCAGGGGCGGCTGCCACGATGGCAACCCTGCCCTGGCTCTCCGGAGAAGGCCACGCATCTTCCAGGCCGGAGAGTGCTGGACTCGCCCACCAGTCCCACCGCCGCCTGCCTGCAGCTCCTCCTGCTTCTGCCGCTCCTCACTCAGGTCCTGCGTGCGGCCCCCTCCCTCCTCTCTGCCTCCGAGACTCGCCGGGTCCTAGCGCTCCCTGCCCTGCTGGGGGATCGGGGTGCTCGGCATGTCCAGAAGCTCCTCCCCGGGGTAGCCGAGCTCCCCCCCCCGCCCAGCATGGCCACCGACGGCAAGCGCGCCCCCTGCGCCGCCACCTTTGACTCCCCAGCGCTGCTGCGTGCTGATCTGCGGCCACTGAAAACATGCTAGGTAAGGCAGGCGGGGTGCAGTGGCTTGCGTGCAGCCTCCCCCCCCTCAAACCCAGCCACCCAGTCCCCAGGCCCAGGGAGGGGACCCGCGGCTGAACGCTGCCGCCGCCGGCTTCAGGCCTGCTCGGGCACCTCTCTCCCTCCCTCCTTCTGGGGAAGAAGCAGCAGAGGGGGCCGGGGGCTGAGCGAGGGAGGCCACTCTGCCAAGGGGGGCGAGGAAAGGGAGGGAGGAAAGAAGGGGCCCCGCCATGGCACTGACCTGCTGCCCTCGGTGGCTGCCTTGGCGCATCCCCATCTCGGTCCCGGCCGCGCAGATGCCCCAGCGGGCCGGATCACCGAGGATGCGCACAGTGGTGGCGGGGGGGGGAGGAGGTGGCAAAAGGGAGGTCTCCAGGCCCCACCGGGAGGTTGGCATCTGTGCCCCGCCTAGGGTGCAGAATCGCCTCGGGCCGGCCCTGCTCCCAGATTAGAGTTCGCTGCTCTTAACCACTACACCAAACTGCTTTGCTGCAGTCCTTCCTAAAGCATTGTACCAAAGCAGGTTTGAGAAAGAATTCAGGGAAAATAATCAAGTTCCATTCCCCAATAGCACTGAGCCTGGGGAAATCACCTGGTTCTTAAATGGTGCAAGTCAGGGCATTAGGAAGGTCTATACAGTATAAGGTGTAAGGGGCAGCCTTGGCTCAGAGGTTAAGATGCTGAAGCTGCACACTGGAAGGTCTGTAGATTGGAAGTTCAAGACCCTAGTGCCATGTGACAGAGTGAGCTCCCTTCTCTAGTTCCAGCTCCTGCCAACCTAGCAGTTTGAAAGCAAGACATTGCAAGTAGATAAATAGGTACTGCTTCAGTGGGAAGGTAACAGCGTTCCGTGCGCCTCAGCATTTAGTCATGCCGGCCACATGACGACGGAAATGTCTTTGGACAGCGCTGGCCCTTCGGCTTGGAAACGGAGATGAGCACCGCCCCCTAGAGTTGGATTTGACTGGCTTTCGAGCAAGGTAAACCTTTACCTTTTTACAGTATAAATGCATGAATGTAGCTGCAACGAGGTTTCAAAATGTGTAGATTTTTCAGCACTTGCACAGATGATCATTATTGCCATCTGCCTTGGTGTAGGAGCAGCTGGCAGTGAAGAGGTCCTTGGGGATCTTCCAAAGCACATTGGCATAAATCCAGATGTTGACACAAATGCTGCAATAGGGCCCAGCAACTCTTTTGCTTCCGTTCATTTTTTCCATTTGACATCTATTACTGAGAATGACAAATGCTCCTCCTCTTAGAGACCTTTAAGAAACGTTGCACTTTGCAGGGGATGAAGAATCACCGAAACAAAATTCTCTGCACTCCAAGCTGCGCCGTAGCTAATTTTGTGTTTACGAGGAGCCACAGAAAACATTTAGTTCTTGCTTTTAAAAATGATAGCTGATGAAGGAGTATTGGTGCCTTTGGATCTCTTTTGATACTAGAAGCCATTATATGCTTCTGAGCTGCTCGGCTGGAATGGGCTTGGGGAAAACTCTCTTTTCTATCTGAAAGAGGCAGTGGTTGTGAAGGTGGTGGTGGAGGAGGAAGGTGCTGTCAAGTCACAGCCAACTTATGGTGACCCCACAATGTTTTCGAGGCAAGAAGTGAGCACAGATGGTTTGCCATTGCCTGCCTCTGAGCCAGGACCCTGGTATTCCTTGGTGGTATCCCATCCAAATACCAATCAACGCCAGCCCTGCTTAGCTTCCAAGATCTGACAAACTAGCCAGGGCTAAAGGAGGCAGTGGAGACCCCAATCCAGTTTTTGGAGACAGTGAAGAGGGCTCTTAATTCAGCTAAGATAACGTGAGCTCTTAATTCAGCTAAGATGGAAGTGCTGTTGGTTAGGAGTGAAACCCAAGTTAACTAACTTCTTGGGTTACATTACATTGGGTTACAGCACATTCCTTGAAGGAGCAGATTCACAGTTCTGGAGTGCTCCTAGATCCCTTCCTACTGCTTGAGGTAGCAGAGGTAGCCTGGGGTGCCCCTTTTCTGCTTAGGGGGTGTAACCACTCTGACCATTCCCGGAAACAGGAGACTGTCCTCTGTCATACATGCACTGGTAACCTTAAGACTAGATGTAATGTATTGAAATGATTACATGAATCACCTCATAGGACTCCCATGTTAAGCTTCGAGCCAGACCAGGGCTCCTCTGAGCGAACTTCCTATTGGTCGCTTCGTAACAGCGACCAATCAGAACGATACCATTCCCTAGGAGGGAAAGACTCCCATTGGTCTTTATTCTAGCAATCTCATTGGTTGTTATTTGTAAATAGGCGTGGCTACATTAGCCCGGTTATGTTTAAAAGGAGCATAAGCTCCCACTGTTTTCTGTTCTGGTTTCTTACTGAGTTAGTGCTTGTTCGTTACTTCTAAATAAAGCTGAATCACTTGCTGAATCACTCTACGAGTCCTTTGTTAGCGCGATCTAACAATTGGCGACGAAGGTGGGATGTTAGAGCAGGTAGGCAGCCCTGCGGACATCCACACTTCGGACTCGGAAGAAAGCGAGCAGAGCACAGCAGCCGATCCGGCGGAGGCGCCACCAGCTCCGGTGCCCAAGTCTCCCCCGATGGCTGGAAGCCAGAAGTTCGAGTGCTTCGAACCCTCCTCCGAAGACTGGGACTCCTACCTGTCCAGGTTCGAGTTCCATCTGGAGACCCACGACATCACCGATGAGGCGAAGAAACGAGCATGCCTCCTGAGTTCCTGCGCACTAGACTACTGCAGCAAACTTTACTTAGGGACAGGTTGCATTTGAAAAAGGTTTGGAAGCTACGACTGGTGCAAAATGCAGCAGCCAGGATGCTGACTTGCCGCAGGGTTCTCTACCACTTTACAACAACTGCATCCGCTCCCAAATGCTGGTCTTGACCATTAAAGCATTGAACAGCCTTGGACCAGGATATCTGTAGGAGTGTCCATACCCGGACCTGGAAATCTTATGGGACTGGCCTTCTTCTACTGACTCCATGGGAGGTGGTGCTGGCATGTGGAGGGGCCTCTAAGCTATGACTGAAACTCCCTGGCCTTTTAGATCTGACTGGCCCCATTCACTGATAGCTTTTTCTGTAGGTATAATTATGTTTTTCTGGAGATGCTTCAAGGGAAACAAGCACCTCCCTCCTACAATGGCACAGGAACCCAGTAGTACTTTATTTCAGTATGAACTTTCATGAGTCAGAGCTCTCTTCCTGAGACAGGGTTCCCTAAATTGGGGCTATTCATTGTAGGTTTTAATTTGGGGTTTCTTTATTTTTTTGCTTTTACGGCTGTTTGATTACAAGATCTTAAATTTAGACTTTGGGTGGGGTCTTGGATTTTCTGCTTATTGTTGCTGATGTTTGTTGATTTTGTTGGGTAAATAGTATCTCTTTTTGTATTATTAATTTGGTTGTAGGCTACTTAGCGTCCTTTTGAAATCAAGAGGCTGCATGTACATTTTCATGCATCCATAAATAACTTCCTCCTCTCCAGCCATTGCATGATGTAAACATTTACGGTGCTGCAAAATAGTGGGACTTTGAATCTTTGCTATGTTGTGAAACGCTCACATATTAGCACCAAGAGGTGCCAGTGTGACACATATAGATATCAGCACTTGAGAGACCATATTGTACACTAAACTGTGTTATAATACATCTAATTCAGACTCTGTTGATCTATACGCGAATTTAGAACCACATATACTAAAATGCATCATCTGCTTCATACCCACTCAGGCGGTCTTTGCCATGGATTGTACTACACTGAATAATCTGCAAACGTAGGTACCGTAGACTTCACCTCTGATTCTATACCATTTTGGTGCCAATTTCAAAATACCAGTGGGGAAATCGGTGTTGTGCTGTGCTGCTGGAACAAACAGTGCAACCTCCCCTCGATACTTGTTTGTTGGCACTGGAAGTCTTAGTCCATGTGAAGTTCAATTCGCTTGCTGTTTACTTAGAAGTAAGTCTTCCTGAGGTCAACTGGGCACACTCCTAAGCGTGCCTAGGATTCCTGCCTTAGCTGGGCTTTTGTGCTGGTTTAACAAAAAGAATTAATGGACCCGGAAGCCTCAGAAGCGAAGCACTGGAGTGGAACGGCAAAGTGTAAATGATGTCCTGAAGCAGGACCCTTCACCCAAGAGACTACGACATTTGTGCAATACATTATACCTTTTACAGAGTGCATTCCTTCTCCCTGAGAAGGGGAGGCCTCCTAGGAGTAACCGCCAATCCTGGGAAGGTTTCTTCCCTCATCAGAATCATTCAAAATCTTTCTTCATTCTGAGATTTGCACCAGTGAGTGCACTGAACAAAGTGGGTACTGTTATCAGCAGGTGGGCTCATTCATTTCAGGAGTCTTGTAAAAGTAAATGCACTTTCCCTGCTTGGCTGCTTCCATTTACAATGGGACTGTGCTCTGGTTTGACCTCCCGTTCTTATTGCCCCATAATTAACGGCTGGGCTGACAAGCTGTTATCTATCACTGCGATTCCCAGATTTTTTTTCCTTTTCCCCCAGCAGTTTATTTAGGGCCTTCTTGCGTCCCCAGAATGGTGAGTTATGGCACAGAACAGTGGCATTGTTGAACAGGGGAAAGTTCTTGAAGAAAACAAACTGGAAGACCTTATATAAGATTTCTCTGTTATTTTTAGCAAGCTGCTATTCAACACATGGATAGGATTGGGTCATTTCGCAGCTGATGGTGTTTACCAAAGGACGAAAATGTATATTAGAGTTAGTGCGGAAAGGGAGGAGAGAAATAACCTCCTACCTATACTGATTTTCATGCTGTTTCCCACTCTGTATTGTCTCTTCTTCACCCTTTTCTCTTTTGGTCTCCTCTGCTGTTTCACTGGAAGAGAGTAGCAAGCCACAATAGATGCTCCTATAGCTCAGGCAATCAAACCTTGAGGCAGAGACTTCATATACAGATCATATCATCGGATAGCGTCTGTTTCTAGCAAGCTGCAGAGCATTTAATGGCTGCACGATAGGACAAAAATGAAACAGGTACCGCTTGCCTGACTGCTGCATCTTCATGATGCAAAAATAATAATAAAAAATTCATATGTCAAATGTCTATCGCGCAGCTATCAAGGCACAGGAGCCCAGCCAGGAAGACATAACCGTACCCTTATACAACATGTTTACCCTGCATGTATATATTTCTTTACTTCATTTAGACCTTGTAGTTTCCCCCTGCCCCCAATAGTGACACAAGGCAGCTGACATCACTCAGCTTGCCTCCATTTATCCTTACAACTGCCCTGTGTGGTAGGCAGGGGTCGTTTCGTAGAAAAAGAGCTAGGGGAACTTATTAGCATAACTCATTAGCATATGCCACACACCCTGCCATCACCGGAAGTGTGTCATAACGCCACACACCCTGACATCACCGGAAGTGTGTCATAAGGCCACACCCCCTGACATCACCGGAAGTGTGTCATAATGCCACACACCCCGCCCCCAACGGTCCCGGCTACCATGAGGGGCCCGGCGGTGGACCTGCAAGGCCGGCGGGAGTGCAAGGAAGCTCCGCGAAGGCCCTCCCTGGCCCCAGGCAAGCAGGGGTGGGGAGAGGCAGGGAGGAAGCAACTTACCCTCCCTCTTCTCCTACCTCCTCCTGGCAGAATGAGGGCCAGAAGCGGGGCGGCCGGAAGCAGGGGGCGGGGCTTCGTCATGTGCCCCGCCCCCGTACCTCACCCGGGGAACTGCGATCCCCTGCGAGCCCCCCCCAAATGACCTCTGGTGATAGGTTAGGCTGAGTGTGTGTGACTGGGTAAAAGTCACCCAGTCTGAGAGGAAGTGGCCTCATTAGAGAGAAGTGTGTGAACTATGCTGCTGATCTGCATGCATTTGCATATATGTACTCTGGGAATCTGGGTTGTAATGTTCAGGATCCAATAGAATGTCTAGGCCCCAACAGTTATTGGCAATCGTAGTAAGCTTGCCTTGAAACCCAGTGGAGGACAGATGGATGTATTTTAAACACTGAAACTTGGTAAATATTGTTATGGACCCCCCCCCCCCCGAAATAGGTCCTCTTTCTGCTTTTCTTTCCTAAACCTCAGTTAATCCAAAGATGCAGGACTTTTGCCTTGTATGGGTGTGTGCCACTTCTGCAAGTCAGTGATTGATACCTAAAGCTGCCACCTATTTTTCCTGGCAGGGTTCTGGTTGTATGGCGAGCAAAAATTAATCCAGTGACATTTTTCTTGGCATAGAAAAATACCAAAAAATACAATCATGGGAAGGGGGAAGCTGTACTGCTGGAATTTCTGCTTGATACGCAGCTAAGTACACTGTAGCTCTGCCAGGAGAGAAAGGCAGCAACCCACGGAACACTCCACTGAGTTTTAATTACGGTGCCATCCTAAGCAGAACTATATCCTTCTAAGCCCATTGACTTTAATGGACTTAGTAGGGTGTTACTCTGTTTAGGATTGCACTGCTGGGCTCTCCAGATACTCCAAAATGAAGCACACAATTAAGGGCGTATTTGGATCAGAGCCAAAGTACAAATTCCTCCATGATTTCTTTCACTGTCAAATTAACCAAACAACTTTCAGCGTCTCTTACAGTAAAAAAGGAAGAGCAAAACCAACACCTTTAAGATCAACAAGCTTTTCCAGGGTATAAGCTTCTGACAGTCAAAGCTTCCTTCATCAGAAAAGGGAACAATCACTTGCTACCTGCATTTCCCCCCAATATGAAAATCTGCACACTGGCGCAATTTGAGAGTCACTAGAGTATTTATGCTGGTCTCTTTTGTTTACTGGATATGTAATATATCAGTAGTTTTTATCATGTTTTCATGGCAACTTAAACTAATGAGTCAGGAGAGGGGGAATTTCCCCCAGATACTAGTTCAAGTTAAAACACACACACACACACACACACACACACAAACACACGTTAGAAGCAACTTTTGTTTCCTCAGGTAACCAAGAGCTACTCAGGTCTGGTTTAATTGCACAGTGTTCTTGGAAAACAAACATCAAAGAGAATGTTTTGTCCTGTAGGCAAAGAAATGTTGACAGTTTACATGCAATAGCAAACTACTTTTACTAAAAGGCAGTTTCTACTAGAAAAATAAGGTGTGATTTAAACAGGACACTGGTGGGGGAGAAAGAATGGGCCTGTATAATCTTGCATGGACCTGCTGCCTTGTTTAAACTACACGCTTATATGTACAACATGGCAACACGTGCAGGGCTGTAGCTAAACCCTTCCTTGTGGGAGGGCCCTGGAGAAAGTGGGGGGGCTGGAGTGTGTGGGCGCGCGCACCAAGCACACTCGCACCACACACACATCACCCGGAAGTGACGTAATGACGCTGGGCACGCTGGGCAAGCCCCCAGCGTGCCCCGCATTGGCAATAAAGCTACGAGCCTGCTAAGCACATTTTACTCTCCATGTAATTGAAGGGATTTAATTGTTTTTCCAGAGATAACTGATGTTTTGTCACAATTAGTCTCTGATTTGTCCTTAACCAAGCTGGGGGGCGGCGGAGAAAATTAAATCTGTCGCTCCAAGCCAAAAGCTGCAATGGCAGCTGCCGCCGGAGAGGAGGCCAGGGGGGCGCCCATCGCAGTCCCCCCCCAAATGTCCATGGGGCGAACCCGGCCTCGGACCAGGCTAGGCCGACTCAGGTGGACTCCAGCGGCACTGGCACGCCCCCAGCTTCTAAGGGCATCATTGTCACTGCGTGCCTCCTTTGGTGCTTGGCCCCGGGAGAGGCGTCCGCCAGACCCAGAAACGCGCCAGACCGCGCCAGCGCCGCCCCCCGTCTCTCTTTACGCACTTCTTTACCACCGCAAATTTCCCCCTGCCCAGTTCCCGGCCGGGGGCCCAGGGCTCAGGCTGTAGTGCTCCTGGAAAGGCTGGGTGAAGATCAAGGTCCGGATCTTGGTCAGAAGCCCCCTGTGCCGCGGCTGCTCCCGGAGCAGCCGGACGCCCCAGCAGCCTGCGGGATGCCGGAGGCGGCGGCGGTGATGGGCGGGGGGGAGGGGGAGCAGAGGATCGGGAGGGAGGGGGCCCGCAAAACCAGCAGGGAGGCCGGGCCCCGTGGGCCCCATGCAGGCTACGGGCCTGAACGCGTGGAATATTAGCGTCTTAGTGTGATGCCTACCTGGGCTATGGCTCACTGGCATGCTGATGAGCTCATCACTAAGAACGTTTTACCTGCCAGTGTCACATTTCCCAAAGCAAAAACACAAATCATCTGTTACTAAGGGCGCCCCTTGTAAGTACCCTGCCCCCTCCTCCAGCTGAAACCCCTTTGGTTAGTGGGGTCCCCATCTTATTTTGGACTTTGGCTGTAAAAGGGGGTGCCTCCTATTAAAACAACAAAGCGCCAAAGGGACCCCTGAAACTAAGGGAGTCTCATAAAGGCACCGGGGTTCTGCCATGAAAGCCTAGGAAACAGGTAGGGGGTGTGCTGGCATCACAAACTGATTAAGGACAGTCTCCTCCAGCTCAGGGTTCTCAAGAACAATAAGACTTCACTTCATTTTCAATAACAAAAGACTTTCCTTGGTTTGTACACAAAATAAAGTCTTATCTTAAAAACAAAAACAAAAAACCCCAACCAAAAGACTTTTCAAGAGTGGAATATCCTGGCATACCCCAGAGGTGTCTGCCCAGCCCAAAGAAGTTGCTATTACATTAACCAGCACCTGGTTCCTCTTTTCCCCCTTTAAAAACTCATTTAAGAAGGGCACTCAAGTCATTAATTTACAGGCTGTCCTGTTTCAGGAGCTATCTTGACTCACCCCAACTTTTGTGTCAGTGTAGATCTAGCTCATTTCATCCTAATTAAAGTATGTTAATCATGTTGCCTCACCCAGGCTCTTTGTGCCCATGCAGATTTGTCCAACAATAGCCTAATCAAGGTATTTTTCTCATTCCCCCCTTCTCACACACACACTAAAATTTGACAACAGTTACCTTCAAACTGCCCAGTCAAATTCGAACTTCATATCTTGGACCAATCACATTCCTGGGAAAGTGGGTTCCCATGTCCAGCTATGGGACTCTTCCCCAGAAAAAGACCACCCCAGGTCAGTGAAAAGTATGCCAGGCTTCCCCACTACCTGAACACCCCCTACAACCAGGGCTCTTTTTGTAGAAAAAGCCCAGCAGGAACTCATTAGCATAATAGACCACACCCCTGACAGCACAGCTCATTAGCATATTAGGCCACACCCCCGTGTTACCAGAAGTGTAGTCATCCAGCCACACCCACCTTTTGCTTCTTATTCTGTTGACCTTGTTTGTTGTCAAAACCCAGGGCTTTTTTGGTAGCAGGAACTCCTTTGCATGTTAGGCCACACACCCCTAATGTAGCCAATCCTAATGAGTTTCTGCTGTTGGGTGTGGCCTATTATGCTAATGAGTTCCTGCTGGGCGTCGCCAACTCGGGAGCCAGCCGGAACTCCGTTCCTGTGCGTTCCTGCCCCAAAATAGCCCTGCCTACAACTGTGTTGCAGGCTCCTCTCCCACCCTTGCTCTGCTCGTTGGATATCAGCTGAGTTTGTCCCTGGACCTCTCCAGACCTCAAAGCCCAGGATTTCAGGTCATATGTCCCTTCCCTAAAACTTCACAATTTCCCCCCTCCTACCCTTTTATAATCTTGGGGCTGTGGGCAGGGCCGTAGCTAACGTCTTCCTTGTGGGGGGAGGCCTTGGGGAAAGTGGGGAGGCCGAACGGTGGGCGCGCGCACCGCGCACACACATCACCCCAATAAAGCTTTGCTCGGCGGCAGCTTCCAGCCTTTATCTAGCCACGTTGCTGCTGCGAACAAGCCCCACAGAGAGAGAGAGACGCCTGACTGCTTCCCCTGCCCCTTCTTTCCGCTCCTTGCCTCTTCTTCAAAAGAGCCACCTCGGTGGCTTCTCAACGCCGATGGACGGGCGCGTAAAGGCGGGGAGCAGAGCGACAAGGGACACCGCCGGAGTCTCCCGGGGGCTCGCGGCGGCGGCGGCAGGCCGATGAACGGCTCGGCTCCAACCCCACCATGGAGGGCCCGCCCGGCGCGTCAGGAAGCGGCGCTGCCGCCCTCGCGAGCCCTCCAAGCAGGCGAGCCCTCCAAGCAGGCACCTACCCGAGGCCGCCGCCGCCAAAGCTATGGCCCCCCCGTGCCCCTGATGGGGCATCCGGTCTCCCTCCGGGGCGCCGCCGCACCCGCCGACCTGCCCGAGCGAGAGGCGAGCGCGAGAGAGCCGCGGGCCCGCGCCCACCCCGTGGCCGGGGAAGTGGGCAGCGCGGCGTGCCCTGGCGACCGCTGCTGGCGGCACTTCCCTCTGCGGGCGGCTGCCGAGGGTCGGGTGAGACCCTCGTCCCAGGCGCCTCTCGCAGCCGCAGGGGAGGGGAGGGGGAGGAGGAGGGAGGGGAGGCCGCCGCGCACCTCAAGCTCCCCTGACGCTGCCTCGGCCTCCAGCGCCGCCGCCAGCCCCCGGGGGAGGGGGGAGCAGAGGATCGGGGAGGGGGCCCACAAAAC
>NW_015165858.1:130740-134131 GCF_001447785.1 Gekko japonicus | reverse complement strand
GTATTTGTGTTTTATTGTATTTTAACCTGTTGTACACCCGCCTTGAGCCTGCCTGTGCAGGAATGGTGGGTTATAAATAAATAAATAATAATTATTATTATTATTATCATTATCATTATTAATGATAATAATACCAACGCTATCTGTGTTTAAAATCACTCTCTCCCTCTTCATAATTTCATTGTGGGGTTCCTCTACCAAAATCCACCCTGCTATACAGAGGCTACAACGGTCTCCTGCTATTCCTTTCTGGAACTCTGTTAAAGGTAGCTTCCCCTTCTCTGAGTCCAGTTTGGGTAACACTCTCCGTCTCCCCCTCATCTGTTGCTGATTTTTAAGCTGCCCCACACTGGAAGCTGTAGTTTATTGATACCTTGATGGGACTTTGTCTATGGAGCTACATGCCATACAACTACTAGGTGATACTACCCAAATTAGCTTCAGTTGGCAACACCTGCATTCAATATCCAGCTTTTGAAATACCATTTTTCAGTTTGACTTCTACCTTACCAGAAACCCATTTGCTCCAGTGATGATACATTCTTTACATTGTTATTCATAACATATTAAGGCTACAGACCTAATAGAAAATCTATTCCACTCGCAGGCCTGAACAAAGTAAAATTTTCATTCCACTGCAGTGCATCTTAGATTTCTGGTAGCTGAAACATTATGTTTCATATTTAAAACTGGAAACACATTTCTCTCATACCTTGGGAAAGCATGCAATGACAACAAACATTGACATGGATGGCCCAGGATGGCCCGATCTCATCAGATCTCAAAAGCTAAGCAGGGATTGGCTCTGGTTAGTACTTGGATGGGAGACCACCACCAAGGAAGTCCAGGGTTGCTATGCAGAGGTAGGCAATGGCAAACTACCTCTGAACATTTCTTGCCTTAAAAGCTCTATGGGGTTGCCAGAAGTTGTCTGCAGCTTCACAGCATTTTCCACCCCCCCACCCTCCTTAGAGAAGCCTCCACCAATGGGGATATGACTTCAGGCGAGCCTACAGCAGTGACTTATGCAGAGGCACAAAGGGCAGCCTCCTCTGGGGTAAGTAATCCTGCATTAGGATCATTTAATAAACAGCTTATCGGGAGAAAGAGAACTGGCCAGAGTAACTTGGGCAGGCAACCTGCCCTGTGGGTGAGCACTTCGGACTCACAGCAGCTCGTAACTAGCCACACAGCACGGGACTCGGCGCTTGTAAGCCAGGCCCTTTCGGCTCTCCGGTGACTTTGCTTCGCGCGTCGGAGCTCAGGAGCTCCTCCTCTGCGGAGGGCGGGTCAGGGAGAGCCCTGCCCTCACTGGCCCGGGCTTAGTAACCGAACCGTTTCCAGCGTCAACAAAAGCGAAGCAACAACAGCCCCGGAGAGGGCGGCGGACTGGAATCTCATGTGCTCGTTTGTCACAATGGGATGGAAGCAACGCAACAGCCCGAACCAGGTGAGGCGGGGCGCCTGCAGGGGGCGCTCGGGAGTGCTAGAAGCCCCGTATTGGCTTGCATGGGGGACGTTCCATACGTGCTCTAGCCGGTGAGCCTCACGGCCCTTGCTTTTACTGCGATTAACGCTTCTCCAGGGCAGCGTTCAAACCCCCTCCCCCCCGGAGATACTTCTGCCAAGGGGCGCCGGCGCCGCTTGTTGATGAGTATTCCATTTAATTTGTATTTTACATTTTTGAAATTAAGCATTTCTTTGTTTTTTGGGGAACAAAGGACCACAAACAGAGAGCAGGCGCGAGGGAAAGCAATTACGTGAAAGCATCCCCTGTTCTCCCCAACCAAGAGTTGTTTAGATCCTGAAATTACCCCTGTACCTTTAAGAGCGGCACAAAGTGCAGAATTTTCTTCGATTAAGTCTTTTCCATCATAGCCCTGCAGGGGTGTAAGGCAAGTTTTATTCAGGGGAAATTATGCCTTTTGTGCGATTTTTATAGCTGGATCCTATGGATATTATTTACTGAGCACTGGATTGCAACCTTTAGATATCTAGGAGTCCTTTCAGAAACTGGGTTTAATCATTCTACCTTTGGGTTTATGGTTACCAGCCTCCAGGTGGCACCTGGAGATTACTAGCAGATTACAATTTATCTCCAGATGACCAAGATCAGTTCCCCTGGAGAAAATGGCTGCTTTGGAGGGCGGACTGTATGGCATTATACCCTGCTGAGATCCCTCCCCACCCCGCACTCCCCCCTCCCCACACTCCACCCCTAAAATCTTCAGGTATTTTGCAATCCAGAGCTGGCAACCCTATCTGGGCTTGATAAATGTGTCTGTACAGTGGTTACAATATCCTGCTTCCAAGACGCCCTTCCAAAAGGCATAGAGGAGAACTCCTATGCCCACTTATCTTTCTGGTGCCTGTAAAGGCCAGATTCTGGTGTAGGGACTAGTCACTAGTAGGTTCCCTGGGAGTATTCTAGAGTGACTCGTAAGTTTTCCACACTTGGAAAACCTTCAGGCATTGCTTAGCAGATGCTCTACTACCAAGGCACGGTCTCAGACGTGTTAACTTAGAGTGAGCTTTTAATATTTATTTTGTATGGCTTCTCTGCGAAAACCTTGATTTAAATATATAAAGGCCCCGGTCACATGGGTCGGATATCGCGCGCGCGGGGGGGGGGGGGGCGTGGCTAATTGCCCCGGCGCAGTTTGATCCGCGATTACGTGATCAGATGCGCTGGCGGCACAGCATGGGTCCTTCCCTTGGCGCCAGTGTGTAAACGAGGGACCGGAGGGGAATGCTGCGTGCCGGCGTGATTACACCACGGGCGTCTGGAGTCAGCCCGTGGCAAATGTTTACTTGTACCTTGGAGGTACTAGTTTTTAAATGCGTATTGTCGGCAGTAAGCCACGGGTGTGCTCCACTTTCCAGATGTTGGGGTGTGATCGCGCCCGGATAATCTGCCCACCTTCCGTGCCTCTCCCGCGGCAACTTTGCCGTGTGACCGGGGCCACACACACACACACACATATATTTCAAGCTGATTTTATATATTCACATTTGACTTTGGGTTGTCCTTGTGGAAGGCAGTACACTGTTCTGATCCTAAATAGCTAGTGAGAGCCAGTGTGGCGTAGTGGTTGGTGAGTTGAACTAGGCTCTGGGAGACTTGGGTTCAAATCCCCACTCTGGCATGGGAGCTTGCTGGGTGACCTCGGACCAGTCACGTCATATAAACCTCAGCCTAACCTCCTTAAGAGGGCTCTTGTGAGGGACTTCCGGTTTATGGTGACACGCTGGCGGATGCATCTTCTGGACCTCCCGGGGATGTGATCTGTGCACCAGCGGAAAGGAGGGGACAACGGGTCGCTACCCCCCCCGGAGCCTTGGAAAAAGGCTCCTAGCCATGGGGCTTTTGAAGATAGGCCTCTTCGCCAGC